>NC_090800.1:47268169-47273169 GCF_036512215.1 Solanum lycopersicum
AGGCACGTTTCCTCGGTTGACTAAAGGGCCTATAATGACAAGTGATCAGCATGAACTTTTCAGTAAGTTCTTGAAATTGAAACCTCCAGTCTTCAAGGGTGCTGAATCTGAGGATGCCTATGATTTTCTGGTTGATTGTCAAGAGCTACTACACAAGATGGGTATAGTAGAACGATTTGGCGTCGAGTTTGTGACCTATCAATTTCAGGGGAACGCCAAAATGTGGTGGCGATCGTATGTTGAGTGTCAACCAGCACAAGCACCACCTATGACTTGGGCATCATTCTCTAGCTTGTTTATGGAGAAGTATATACCCCAGACTTTGAGGGATAGGAGGAGAGATGAGTTCCTGAGCCTAGAGCAAGGCAGAATGTCGGTTACTGCGTATGAGGCTAAGTTTCGTGCATTATCTAGGTATGCCACCCAGCTTTACTTCAGTCCACAAGAGCGGATTCGCCATTTCGTGAAAGGGTTGAGGTCAGATTTACGGATTTCAGCCTTACAAGTAGCTGCTGCAGCAAAATCCTTTCAGGAGGTGGTAGATTTCGTGATAGAAGTGGAGGGAGTGAAGCCAGATGACTTCACCATGGCATCGACATCTAAGAGGTTTCGTAAAGGAGGTGAGTTTAATGGCTCTTACTCTAGAGGGCAGAGTTCAGGAGGTAATTCAGCCTGCCCTATTCAGTCTTCACTACAGACTGTAGCTAGGGGTCCACCGCAGACCGGTCAACACTTCTCTGAGTTTGGAGGTTATCCCCAGACTCCGTCGTTCTCACAAAGACCTCCGCTTGAATCCAGAGATTGTTATGGATGTGGAGAGACTGGACATATTAGGAGAAATTGTCCAAAACAGAGTTACAGACCCCCAATAATCAGAGGTAGAGGTGGTCATGGAAGAGGCCGTTATTTGGGAGGACGTGTTGGCCGAGGTAATGGTGGTCATCAAAACGGCCGGGGTGACGGGCAAACTGGAACTATTGCAGCGCAACATGGTAGGGGCAACGGATAGGGCCCATTGTTATGCTTTCCCTGGGAGATCTGAAGCGGAGACATCTGATGTTTTCATCGCAGGTAATCTTTTGGTTTGTGATTGCATGGCTTTTGTATTATTTGATCCTGGATCCACATTTTCATATGTATCTTCCTCATTTGCTACTGGTCTTAATTTACATTGTGAATTGCTTGACATGCCTATTCGTGTTTCTACTCCGGTGGGTGAGTCTGTGATAGTCGAAAAGGTGTATAGGTCTTGTCTTGTGACTTTTATGGGGAGCAATACTCATGTAGACTTGGTTATCTTAGAAATGGTTGATTTCGATGTAATTCTGGGTATGACTTGGCTTTCTCCAAACTTCGCAATCTTAGATTGCAATGCCAAAACTGTGACATTGGCCAAGCCTGAGACAGATCCGTTAGTGTGGGAGGGTGACTACACTTCCACTCCAGTTCGTATCATCTCATTCCTTCGCCCTAAGAGAATGGTTAGAAAGGGTTGTTTAGCTTTCTTGGCACACCTCAGGGATGAGACTACCCAAGTACCTTCAATTGAGTCGGTTTCAATAGTCCGTGAGTTTCTGGATGTGTTTCCCGCAGACCTTCATGGTATGCCACCGGATAGGGATATCGACTTTTGTATTGATCTGGAGCCGGGTACTCTCCCCATTTCCATACCCCCTTATAGGATGGCTCCCACTGAGTTAAGAGAGTTAAAGGCTCAACTTCAAGAGTTGTTAAGCAAAGGCTTTATTACACCAAGTGCATCCCTTTGGGGTGCTCCTGTTTTGTTTGTAAAGAAGAAGGATGGAAGTTTTCGGATGTGCATTGACTACAGACAACTGAATAAGGTAACTGTTAAGAACAAGTATCCTCTTCCTCGCATCGATGATTTGTTCGATCAGTTACAAGGTTCTTGTACCTTCTCAAAAATCGATTTGAGATCTGGTTATCATCAATTAAAAATACGGGCAACGGATGTGCCCAAGACTGCTTTTCGGACCAGGTATGGGCATTATGAGTTCTTAGTAATGTCTTTTGGGCTTACGAATTCCCCTGCTGCTTTCATGAGCTTGATGAACGGGATTTTTAAGTCATATCTGGATCTCTTCGTCATTGTATTCATTGATGACATACTGGTATACTCGAAGAGCAAGAAAGAACATGAGGAGCACTTGAGAATGGTATTGGAAATGTTGAGGGAGAAAAAGCTTTATGCCAAATTCTCTAAGTGTGAGTTTTGGCTAGATTCAGTGTCCTTCGTGGGGCACGTAGTTTCTAAGGACGGAGTGATGGTGGATCCTTCCAAGATTGAAGCAGTGAAGAATTGGGTAAAACCTACTAATGTTACAGAGGTAAGGAGCTTCGTTGGTTTAGCTAGCTACTACCATCGATTTGTCAAGGGATTTTCTTCCATTGCTTCCCAATTGACAAACTTGACTAAGCAGAGTGTTCCATTTGTATGGTCGGACGAGTGTGAAGAAAGATTTCAGAAACTCAAGACTTTGTTGACTACTGCGCCAATTCTCACCTTGCCAGTGGAAGGAAAGAACTTCGTTGTTTATTGTGATGCATCCTATTCTGGTTTGGGTGCAGTGCTAATGCAAGAAAAGAATTTAATTGCTTATGCTTCGAGGCAATTAAAGGTGCATGAATGTAATTATCCGACCCACGATTAGGAGTTAGCGGCAGTAGTGTTTGCATTAAAGCAATGGAGACATTATCTATATGGGGTTAAGTGTGAAGTCTATACAGATCATCACAGTTTACAGTATGTCTTTACTCAAAAAGATTTGAATTTAAGACAGAGGAGGTGGATGGAACTACTAAAGGACTATGATATCACCATCTTGTATCATCCGAGAAAAGCTAATGTTGTGGCAGATGCTTTAAGTAGAAAGGCAGGGAGCATAGGAAGTCTAGCCCACTTGCAGGTTTCTAGACGCCCATTTGCTAGAGAGGTTCAGACTCTAGCTAATGACTTTATGAGGCTAGAAGTAAATGAGAAGGGAGGATTTTTGGCCTGTGTGGAGGCAAGATCTTCCTTTCTTGATAAGATTAAAGGAAAGAAGTTTACCGATGAAAAACTGATCCGGATCTGAGATAAGGTGTTGCGAGGAGAGGCAAAAGAAGCAAAAATCGATGAGGAAGGTGTTTTGAGAATTAAGGGAAGGGTATGTGTACCCCGCGTCGATGATTTGATTCACACTATTCTTACAGAGGCTCATAGTTCAAGGTATTCTATACATCCTGGTTCGACCAAGATGTATCGTGATCTAAAGCAACATTTTTGATGGAGTAGGATGAAGCGTGATATTGTTGATTTTGTTGCTCAATGCCCGAATTGTCATCAGGTAAAGTATGAACACCAGAGGACTGGGGGACACTTCAGAGAATGCCCATTCCTGAATGGAAGTGGGAGAGAATTGCAATAGACTTCGTGGTTGGTCTTCCAAAGACGATGGGTAAGTATGACTCTATTTTGGTGATTGTTGACAGATTAACTAAGTCTGCTCACTTCATTCCGGTCAAGGTGACTTATAATGAAGAGAAGTTAGCCAAACTTTACATCTCAGAAATTGTTCGATTGCATGGAGTTCGACTCTCCATTATATCAGATAAAGGTACGCAGTTTACTTCTAAATTTTGGAAAACATTGCATGCCGAGTTAGGTACTAGGTTGGGTCTTAGTACTGCATTTCACCCTCAGACCGATGGTCAGTCTGAGCGAACAATTCAGGTTTTGGAGGATATGCTTCGTGCATGTGTGATAGAATTTGGTGGTCATTGGGATAACTTCTTACCCTTAGCAGAATTCTCATACAACAATAGCTATCACTCAAGTATTGATATGGCCCCATTTGAGGCACTGTATGGGAGAAGGTGTAGGTCGCCCATTGGGTGGTTTGATGCATTTGAGGTTAGACCTTGGGGTACTGACCTTCTGAGGGAATCGTTAGATAAAGTGAAATACATTCAAGAAAAGCTTTTAGCGGCTCAAAGTAGGTAGAAAGAATATGCAGATCGAAAGGTTAGAGACTTGGAGTTTATGGAGGGTGAACAAGTCCTACTGAAGGATTCAACCATGAAAGGGGTGATGCGGTTTGGTAAGCGAGGTAAGCTTAGTCCGAGGTATATTGGTCCATTTGAAGTTCTGAAGTGCGTGGGGGAGGTAGCTTATGAATTAGTCTTGCCCCCAGGACTGTCAGGAGTGCACCCGGTATTTCATGTGTCTATGTTGAAAAGATACCATGGGGATGGAAACTACATCATTCGTTGGAATTCAATTCTTCTTGATGAGAATTTCTCTTATGAGGAGGAGCCTGTTGCTATCTTAGATAGGGAAGTACGCAAGTTGAGGTCAAGGGAGATTGCATCTGTCAAAGTTCAATGGAAGAATCGGCTAGTTGAAGAGTCCACTTGGGAGAAGGAGGCTGATATGCAAGAAAAACACCCACACCTGTTTACAAATTCAGGTACTCCTTTTCGCCCTTGTTTTTCTTCTTGTGAACGTTTGGGGACGAACGATGGGTAAATTGGTATCTATTGTAACGACCTGTTAGTCATTTTGAGCAGTAGAGTTTATTTCTGGTAATAACTGTCGGGGTCGACCGATCCCACGACGGACCGTCATGGGCAAGACGGACCGTTGAGGGGGGTCTCGTTCCAAAACACTTAGAATTCAGAAAAATTGGGTACTGAGAACAACTCTCTGAACTTCGCGACAACATGGCAGGACGGACCGTCGTAGGCACGACGGACCGTCACAGAGTCTTAAATAAAATCGACTCTCTGAACTTTGTGACGGAAGCAGCAGGACGGACCGTCGCAGGCACGACGGACCGTCACAGAGTCTTAAATAAAATCGACTCTCTGAACTTTGTGACGGAAGCAGCAGGACGGACCGTCGCAGGCACGACGGGCCGTCACAGGCTGCGTAACCTTGACTGGGTCGGATTTCTATTGAATGTTTTAAGAGGAATTTTGGACTATTCCTGCTTATAATT
>NC_090800.1:47323169-47325669 GCF_036512215.1 Solanum lycopersicum
TTATCACTGAGCTGAAATACTTATTGTTGGAATCTCCCAAAGTAATCCATCTAGCTCTTGCTTTTTGCCTTAAAGCATTTTCTTCTAGCATTGACCATTTTTCCAGCTGAATTAATAATTCCTTCTCTTTAATAACTAGATCATCTTGTGCCTGATTGTAAAGCTTCTCTTGCAGTTCTTTAAGTTCACTTCTTGCTTTCTCAATTTTTTTTCCTATGAATTGGAACTCCTTCTTATTCATTTGCCTCAAGACTGGCTGGAGGGCCTTCAGCTTATACCATATACCTCTCATTATATCATTTCCATATTCCTGCTTCCAGATTGTATCCACCATTTCCATAAAAGACTCATGTTCAATCCACACATTAAATAATTTGAATCCCACTCTGATCTGGTGATTACTCTGCTGTAGTAGTAAATGCATAGGATTATGATCTGATATACCTGGCATTCCATATTCTAGAACAGCATGACCCCATTTGTCCATCCAACAATCATTCCCAAAAGCTCTATCTATTCTACTGGCAATTCTGGCAGTACCAACCTGTTTATTTGTCCAGGTATAATAACTACCTCTCCACTGTATTTCACTAACCCCTATATACTTAACACATTCTTCAAACTCCTTGATTTCATTCAGTGTAACAGGAACTCCATCTAGTCTATCTTAGGGAGATAAAGTAGCATTAAAATCACCTATAATGAGCCAAGGATCTGAGACACTGTGTACCAATATTTTCAAATCCATCCATAAATTTCTCCTCATTTCTGCAGTATTGTAACCATAGATTACTGTGATTCTAAACTGATACCCTTTGCTTCTTTCATTAACCTGACAATGAACCATTTGATCAGTACTTTTTAACAACTTCACCTCATACCAGCTATCATCCCATATTATCCATATTCTTCCATTTACAGCATCTTTATAATTATGTATGATCTTCCATCCTGGAGCAATAGCTTTTAAAATATTATTACTATTTGCCTCTTTAACTCTAGTTTCAATTAATCCATCTAGAGAAGTTTTATTCTGTTGTAGAAGCAGCCTAATCTCCTTCTGCTTATACCTTTTATTCATCCCCCTCACATTCCACACACTCCACTTCATTAACAAGTTGTTGGCTCTCCACCTCTATCCACAGGAAGTGAAGCAAGTTTACTTTGCCTTAAGCTTTCAAATCCATTTCTAGTTGGTATAGCAGATAGAATAGGGAAGTTAGCTAGGCTAAACTCTAGTTGTTTACTTCCAGTCTGAGGTCTCAGATTAAGCTCAGGTGTTTGTTTAACACCATGCACCTCTTCATTCTCTATCTCTTGAATCTCTTTCTCCACATTCTTCCCATCTTCCCCTGGCTTCTTCATGACTTCTCCACATTTTTCTATCTTCTCCTGCTGTTGTATTGGCCCTTTATACTGCCATGTTTGTGTGACTTTCTTCCAAGGCTTTTTCTTCCTTGGTATCTCCTCTTGTGTTACTGATTTGCACTGGTGTCCAATCTTTTGGCATTTATCACAGAACTGTGGTTTCCATTCCATCACAACCTCTTGCACAAAGGTTCTTCCACTAGGATCAGCTATCTGTTGAGGAATGGCTTTTGTAACATCCACTTCTATCAGCATTCTAGCATAAGAGATCCTTGTTTGTTTTGTAGTACATTCATCAACAAACAAAGGTACCCCAATAGCACTTGCTATTCTACTCAGTGATCCAACTCCCCAACAATTAAGTGGTAACTTTGGAAAATTAACCCATAGTGGAATTTCAGCTAGGAATTCCTTTCCAAAATCAAAGTCTGGGCTCCATTGTTTCAGTATAATAGGTCTATTATTGATAGTGTATGGGCCTGAGTAAAGTATCTCATTCATATCATCCAGATTCTGAAACTTAACAATGAAGTAACCTTCCTCATGCAGATACAATGTCGATTGCCCTGCTTTGGACCAATTCATCTTTATGTACCTGTTCATAACATTATATCCAGGACACTCACCCACTACATAGGCTTTGAGTGCACACTTCCACTTAGCTTCTTCATTCTGAACTTCAGCACCATCCAATTGCACCATCGATTCACCATTAACCCTTTGTGGAAGGAAATAGTTCAGCTGCATACCACTGTTAGCTGCTCTATTGTTTTTAAACATATTGACCCAGGGTTCTTTGTCCTTATTCCCTTCTCCTCCTCTTGTTCTCATACTTTCTTCAGCTGTAATATTTCCATATTGCTTTGTAACTACTGTTCCCTTGTTTTCCGTTTTGTTCTCAGCTACTATTTTCGTTAGATCTGCGTTCTATAGTCTATCTCTTCTTCCATTACACCATCTAAGATCAATCTCCGAGCTATTTCATCATTCCCATTCACTCCATCTTCATGGTTCTGTTCTATACTTTGAGCTTGTTGTTGATCTGATGCTTCAACCTGAGCTCCAACGGAGCTACCAACTGTCAGTATTGGCATTTTCCGGCCTCTTCCTCGTCCCCGTCCCCTTCCCCTCG
>NC_090800.1:47338169-47345669 GCF_036512215.1 Solanum lycopersicum
CGACCTGCAGGACGGACCGTCGCAGGCACGACGACCCGTCACAGGTTGCGCAATCCCAGTCCGGGTCGGATTTCTTAATACGTTTTAAGGGACGTTTTTGACTATTCCTGCCTTAATTATAAAGTTAGTGGGTTAATGTTAATAAGTCTAATTACTTGGGGGTTAAAAGAGTTAACCTTAAGTTAATTAGTGAGGTATTACTGCCATCTTTTATCCTTAATTATATGTTAATTAGGGTAAAAGAAAGAGGGTTTGAATAAAAAAAAATAAAAAAATAAAAAAATAATAAAGAACAAAGAGAGACAGAAAAAGAAAGAGAACGAGTAGAGAGAGAGAGAAATGAAGAGGATAGCAAGGATTCTGAGAAGATAGCTTGTTGATCGCAATTCTTCGGTGGAGGTAGGTTATGGTTTTCATGCTATTCGTAGTAAACTCTTAATAGTGAATGATATGTATTGATAGTATTGTAAACCCTGCTATGTGCTTAATTGTATGCATGCATGAACGTGATTATATAATTGTGATTATATTAAGCATGATGAAGTTATTGAATTCCAAATCTTGACAAAAACCTAATCTCTTGTTAATGATGATGCCTTGGTAAGGGAGAAGGCTTGATGAACTAAAGTAATGAGATTGATGATGCCTTGGTATAAAAGAAGGCTTGATGAATTGATAGAAGGAGATTAGGGGATCGGGTGTCACGAACCGACACGTAGATTTAGGGGATCGGGTGTCACGAACCGACACGTAGTATTAGGGGATCGGGTGTCATGAACCGATACGTAGATTTAGGGGATCGGGTGTCACGAACCGACACGTAGTATTAGGGGATCGGGTGTCACGAACTGACACGTAGATTTAGGGGATCGGGTGTCATGAACCGACACGTAGTATTAGGGGATCGGGTGTCACGAACCGACACGTAGATTTAGGGGATCGGGTGTCACGAACCGACACGTAGATTTAGGGGATCGGAGTGTCACGTACCGACACAAGAGGATTAATGAATATGAGGGAGCGGAGTGTCACGTACCGACACAAGAGAAATAAAGATAATGAATCTTGAAAGATGTAATATACTCAATCTAATGAACATAATTCCCAAATGAGTATGGTATTGAGGCTTGAGTCCTCATGTGTGAATTTGACGGTAATTGTTAATGATATAGTACTTGTTGTTGCTACATGTTGAGTATCATGGTTGATTTTATGATATTATTGGTATATATTGATTTCTATTTTGAGTTGGCCGATGATATCTACTCAGTACCCGTGCTTTGTACTGACCCCTACTTTTATGTCTTCTTCTTGTTTATTTGTGGAGTGCAGCAAACGTGCCGTCGTCTTCGACTCAACAGTAATTCAAGCCAGTCTTACTACATCGGAAATTCAGGGTGAGCTAATGCTTCTAGCTTGGACTGGATCTTCTTCTTCAAGTCTTGATGCCTTGAACTTCCGACATGGACTAGCTTCTTATGTAGTTTTAGCTTTTAGAATACTCTTAGTTTAGTCATTTGATCATAGATGTTCTCGTGGTGATGACTTCCAGATTTTGGGGAATGATAAGTTTTGAGTTATAGAAGTTGATTATTGAATTTTATTAATGAGTTTAAGTCTTCCGCGTTACTTCATGTTGATATTAAATTGAAATGTTAAGGTTTAGATTGGTTGGTTCGCTCACATAGGAGGGTAAGTGTGGGTGCCAGTCGCGGGCCGGATTTGGGTCGTGACAAACTTGGTATCAGAGCATTAGGTTCGTTGGTCTCATCACACAAGAACGAGTCTAGTAGAGTCTTAAGGAACGGTAGGGGGACGCCTTTACTTTTCCTTGAGAGGCTATAAGACTTTAGGAAAATCCCATTCTTTCATTCTTTCTTTCATGCTACTACTTGAATCCAATTGGTATCTAGGTGATACAAATTGGTATCTGACCATCTTCACTCTCTTTCGCAGATGGTTAGAACTAGAGCAACGACTACGCCAACACCAACACCAGCACCAGCAGGACAGGGTGCGTCTGAGCCAGCCACTGGGGCTGTGGCTCGAGGAAGAGCAACGGCAAGAGGCCGTGGTAGAGGTCGTGGGAGGACGTCCTCTAGAGAAAGAGGACGAGCACCTAACCCATCTGATACTAGGGCGGTGACTCCTTCACCGACTGAAGAAGTAGTAAGAGAAGGGGAGGATGGGGAGAATGAACAAGTGCCGAATGAGGAAATGCCACCCCAACCTACCCCAAAGATGATCAATTAGGTTCTGGCTTATCTTAGCGGGTTATCTGATCAGGGCCAGACACCCCCAGTGTTTTCTGCACCAGCACCTCAGGCTCCGGAGGTACAACATGCAGCCACTATGGCTCCTCGTATGGATGCCTCATTAGATATAGGCACGTTTCCACGTCTGACTACTGGGCCTATCATGACAAATGATCAGCATGAACTTTTCAGTAAGTTCTTGAAATTGAAACCTCCAGTCTTCAAGGGTGCAGAATCTGAAGATGCTTACGATTTTCTGGTTGACTGTCATGAACTACTACACAAGATGGGTATAGTAGAACGGTTTGGTATTGAGTTCGTGAGTTATCAGTTTCAAGGGAATGCCAAAATGTGGTGGCGGTCACATATTGAGTGTCAATCAACAGGAGCACCACCTATGACTTGGGCCTCATTCTCTAGCTTGTTTATGGAGAAGTATATCCCCCGAACTTTGAGGGATAGGAAAAGGGATGAGTTCTTGAGCCTAGAGCAAGGTAGGATGTCGGTGAATGCATATGAGGCTAAGTTTCGTGCATTATCCCGGTATGCCACTCAACTTTGTTTCAGTCCACAAAAGCGGATTCGCCGGTTTGTGAAGGGGTTGAGATCAGAGTTGCGGATTTCGGCCTTACAGGTAGTGGCTACGGCAAAATCCTTCCAAGAAGTGGTAGACTTCGTGATAGAGGTGGAAGGAGTGAAGCCCGATGACTTCGCCTCGACATCGACATCAAAGAGGTTTCGAAAGGGAGGTGAGTTTAATGGTTCTTACTCTAGAGGACAGGGTTCCGGAAGTTACTCAGTTCGACCCATTCAGTCTTCACTACAGACTGTAGTTGGGGGTCCACCTCAGACCGGCCAACACTTCTCTGAGAGACCTATGCTTGACTCTAGAGAGTGTTATGGATGTGGGGAGACTGGACATATTAAGAGGAATTGTCCCAAACAAAGTTATAGACCCCCAATAGCTAGAGGTAGAGGTGGTCATGGTAGAGGCCGTTATTCTGGAGGACGTGGTGGTCGAGGTAATGGTGGTCACCAAAACGACCGAGGTGATGGGCAAACTGGAGCCACTACATCACAACATGGTAGGGGCAACGGACAGACGAACGATAGGGCCCATTGTTACGCTTTCCCTGGGCGGTCTAAAGCGGAGGCATCTGATGCTGTCATCACAGGTAATCTTCTGGTTTGTGATTGCATGGCTTCTGTATTGTTTGATCCTGGATCCACATTTTCTTATGTATCTTCCTCATTTGCTAATGGTCTAAATTTACATTGTGAATTACTTGATATGTCTATTCGTGTTTCTACTCCGGTGGGTGAGTCTGTGGTAGTCGAAAAGGTATATAGGTCTTGTTTGGTGAACTTTGTGGGGAGCGACACTTATGTAGATTTGGTTATCTTAGAAATGGATGATTTTGATGTAATTCTGGGTATGACTTGGCTTTCTCTGCAATTTGCGATCTTGGATTGTAATGCTAAAACGGTGACGTTAGCCAAGCCTGGGACAGATCCGTTAGTGTGGGAGGGTGACTACACTTCCAATCCGGTGCGTATCATCTCCTTTCTTCGTGCTAAGAAAATGGTTAGTAAAGGGTGTATAGATTTCTTGGCACATCTCAAGGATAACACTACCCAAGTACCTTTGATTGAGTCGGTTTCGGTAGTTCGCGAGTTTTTGGATGTGTTCCCTGCAGATCTTCCTGGTATGCCACCGGATAGGGATATTGACTTCTGTATCGATCTTGAATCGGGCACACGCCCCATTTCTATACCCCCTTATAGAATGGCTCCCGCAGAGTTAAGGGAGTTAAAGGCCCAACTTCAAGAGTTGTTGAGCAAAGGCTTCATTAGACCAAGTGCATCTCCTTGGGGTGCTCCGGTTTTGTTTGTGAAGAAGAAGGATGGGAGTTTTCGGATGTGCATAGACTACAGACAATTGAATAAGGTAACTATTAAGAACAAGTATCCTCTTCCTCGCATTGATGACTTGTTCGATCAATTACAAGGTGCTTGTGTCTTCTCTAAGATTGACTTGAGATCTGGTTATCATCAATTGAAAATACGGGCAACGGATGTGCCAAAGACTGCTTTTTGAACGAGGTATGGACATTACGAATTTGTAGTGATGTCTTTTGGTCTTACGAATGCCCCTGCTGCGTTTATGAGCTTGATGAACGAGATTTTTAAGCCATATTTGGACCTCTTCGTGATCGTATTTATCGATGATATACTGATATACTCAAAGAGCAAGAAATAACATGAGGAGCATTTGAGAATGGTATTGGAAATGTTGAGGGAGAAAAAGCTTTATGCCAAGTTCTCTAAGTGTGAGTTTTGGCTAGATGCAGTGTCCTTCTTGGGGCACGTGGTTTCAAAGGATGGAGTGATGGTGGATCCTTCTAAGATTGAAACAGTGAAGAATTGGGTAAGACCTACTAATGTGTCAAAAATAAGGAGTTTTGTTGGTTTAGCTAGCTATTACCGCCGATTTGTCAAGGGATTCTCTTCCATTGCTTCCCAACTGACGAACTTGACTAAGCAGAATGTTCCATTTGTATGGTCGGACGAATGTGAGGAAAGCTTTCAGAAGCTCAAGACCTTGTTGACTACCGCACCTATCCTTACCTTGCCAGTAAAGGGTAAGAACTTCATTGTTTATTGTGATGCATCCTATTCTGGTTTGGGTGCAGTACTAATGCAAGAGAAGAGTGTGATTGCTTATGCTTTAAGGCAATTAAAGGTGCATGAACGTAACTATCCGACCCACAATTTGGAATTGGCTGCGGTAGTGTTTGCATTAAAGCAATGGAGACACTATTTATATGGGGTTAAGTGTGAGGTCTACACGGATCATCGTAGCCTTCAGTATGTCTTTACTCAGAAAGATTTGAACTTAAGACAGAGGAGATGGATGGAGTTATTAAAGGACTACGATATCACTATCTTGTATCATCCGGGAAAAACGAATGTTGTGGCAGATGCTTTAAGTAGAAAAGCGGGAAGCATGGGAAGTCTAGCTCACTTGCAAGTTTCTAGACGTCCATTGGCTAGAGAGGTTCAGACTCTGGCTAATGACTTGATGAGGTTAGAAGTAAATGAGAAGGGAGGATTGTTGGCTAGTGTGGAGTCAAGATCTTCTTTTCTTGACAAGATTAAGGGAAAACAATTTAATGATGAAAAATTGATCCGGATCCGAGATAAAGTGTTGAAAGGAGAGGCTAAGGAAGCACAAATCGATGAGGAAGGTGTTTTGAGAATCAAGGGAAGGGTATGTGTACCCCGAGTTGATGATTTGATCAACGCTATTTTGACAGAGGCTCATAGTTCAAAGTATTCGATACATCCGGGTGCAACCAAGATGTACCGTGACCTAAAGCAACACTTTTGGTGGAGTAGGATGAAGCGCGATATTGTCGATTTTATTGCCAAATGTCCAAACTATCAACAAGTAAAGTATGAACACCAAAGGCCCGGAGGAACACTTCAGAGAATGCCCATTCCGGAATGGAAATGGGAGAGAATCGCAATGGATTTCGTGGTTGGTCTTCCCAAGACATTGGGAAAGTTTGATTCTATTTGGGTAATTGTTGATAGGTTAACTAAGTCTGCTCACTTCATTCCGGTCAAGGTGACTTACAATGCAGAGAAGTTAGCCAAACTTTACATCTCGGAAGTGGTGCGATTGCATGGGGTTCCACTATCCATCATATCAGATAGAGGTACGCAGTTTACTTCTAAGTTTTGGAAAATATTACATGCGGAATTGGGTACTAGGTTGGACCTCAGTACTGCGTTCCATCCTCGGACCGATGGTCAGTCTGAGAGAACGATTCAAGTGTTGGAAGATATGCTTCGTGCATGTGTGATAGAGTTTGGCGGCCATTGGGATATCTTCTTACCCTTAGCGGAGTTTTCATACAATAATAGCTATCACTCAAGCATTGCTATGGCTCCATTTGAAGCATTGTATGGTAGGAGATGTAGGTCTCCCATTGGTTGGTTTGATGCATTTGAGGTTAGGCCTTGGGGTACTGACCTTTTGAGGGATTTGATATAGAAAGTGAAGTCTATTCAAGAAAAGCTTCTAGCGGCGCAAAGTAGACCAAAAGAATATGCAGATCGAAAGGTTAGAGACTTAGAGTTCATGGAGGGAGAACGAGTCTTGCTAAAGGTTTCGCCCATGAAAGGGGTGATGCGGTTTGGTAAAAGGGGTAAACTAAGTCCAAGGTACATTGGACCATTTGAAGTACTTAAGCGAGTAGGAGAGGTGGCTTATGAGTTAGCCTTGCCTCCAGGGCTGTCCGGAGTACATCCGGTATTCCATGTGTCGATGTTGAAAAGATACCATGGGGATGGAAACTACATTATCCGTTGGGATTCAGTTTTGCTTGATGAGAACTTGTCTTATGAGGAGGAACCTGTTGCCATTCTAGATAGAGAAATTCGCAAGTTGAGATCAAGGGAGATTGCATCCATCAAAGTTCAATGGAAGAATCGACCCGTTGAAGAAGCCACTTGGGAGAAGGAGGCGAATATGCGAGAAAAATACCCACATCTGTTTACAGATTCAGGTACTTCTTTTCGCCCTTGTTTTCCTTCTTGTGATCGTTCGGGGACGAACGATGGGTAAGTTGGTATCTATTGTAACGACCTGTTTAGTCGTTTTGAGCAACAGATTTTATTTCTGGAAAAACTAGCAGAAGCGACGGACCCCACGACGGACCGTCATGGGCACGACGGACCGTCGCAGGGTCTCATTTCAAAACACTTAGAAAATCTGAAATTGGGTACTGAAAATCGACTCTCTGAACTTCGTAACGGAATGGCAGGACGGACCGTCACAGGTGTGACGGACCGTCACAGACCCTTGGTGGAAATTTGGGTCTCTGAACTTTGCGACGACCTGCAGGACGGACCGTCGCAGACACGACGGCCCGTCACAGGTTGCGCAATCCCAGTCCGGGTCGGATTTCTTTATACGTTTTAAGGGACGTTTTTGACTATTCCTGCCTTAATTATAAAGTTAGTGGGTTAATGTTAATAAGTCTAATTACTTGGGGGTTAAAAGAGTTAACCTTAAGTTAATTAGTGGGGTATTACTGCCATCTTTTATCCTTAATTATATGTTAATTAGGGTAAAAGAAAGAGGGGTTGAATATAAAATAATAATAATAATAAAGAACAAAGAGAGACAGAAAAAGAAAGAGAACGAGTAGAGAGAGAGAGAGAGAAACGAAGAGGA
>NC_090800.1:47355669-47363169 GCF_036512215.1 Solanum lycopersicum
TAATTTTTTTGCTGTCCAAGAGTTGATTCTTGCCATGATTTTATCTATAAGTGGATACCATTGGATTGTGTTCAGCTTCTTTGAAGACAGTGGAACCCCTAAGTATTTGAAAGGAAGTTCTTTTATTGTGTATCCCAGTTGTTGGACAATTTGTTGTCTTACTTCCTTCTGTACCCCCCCACAGTAGATTGAGCTCTTATTAAGGTTAGCTTGCAATCCTGATGCCTGAGAGAACTCAGTAAAACATTTATGAAGCTCCTTAATAGAATTTAGATCACCTCTTGAAAACAAAAGCAGATCATTTGCAAAACACAAATGAGTCACATCCAACTTTGCACATTTGGGATGATATTTGAAGTTCTTCTCTTCTTTGAGACCTTTGAGCAATCTGCTGAGATATTCCATTGCTATAGTAAAGAGAAAAGGTGACATTGGATCCCCTTGCCTAAGCCCTTTTGCTGCATCAAACCTTTGAGTATTCTGACCATTAACAACAATAGTGTAGTTCACTGTTTTAACACACTTCATTACCCATTGAGTAAATAAGTCAGGAAAACCCAACCCCTCCATTACTTGCTCTAGGAAAGGCCATTCTACAGAATCATAAGCTTTTTGTAAGTCAATTTTTAGCATACTTCTAGGTGAGACATTCTTCCTTGTGTAAGCCTTAACCAACTCATGAGCTAAGATAATGTTATCTCCAATTTTCCTCCCTGGGATGAATCCTGCTTGGCTATCACTGATGATAGTATGGATGACTTCATGCATTCTTTAAGTAATCACCTTTGAGATTATTTTATACATCACAGTGCAACAAGCAATGGGCCTGAATTCTTTCACACTCTTTGGGCTCTGCACCTTAGGAATCAGTGAAACAAGTGTACAATTGAATGGCTTAAAAAGGTTTCCTGTATTGAAGAAGCTTTTAACAGCATCAATAACATCATGTTCAATGATCTTCCATGTATGTTTAAAGAAAAGAGCATTATATCCATCAATACCTGGAGCCTTATCACTCCCTATAGACTTCAAAGCTTCAACTATCTCCTGATCAGTTATTGTTGCACAAAGCTGGATTTTGTGTTGCCTTGATAGAACAGGTCCTCTTTTCATCACCTGAGTATTTATAGCTGGTAGTCTATCTGCTGCTGTGCCCATTAAACTTCTATAAAATAGGACAAACTCATTTTGGATCTCTTGAGGTTCATGTAGCATCTTTCCATCTAGTGACATCAGATTCCTGATGGACTTCTTATTGTTTCTCTCCTTTATCACTGAGCTAAAATATTTGTTATTTGCATCTCCTAGCTTAATCCATTTTGCTCTTGCTTTTTGCCTGAGTGCATTTTCTTCTAACATAGACCATTTTTCAAGTTTTGTTAGGAGTTCTTTTTCTTTACTAACTAACTCATCTTTTGCATGGTTACCAAGCTGGTTTTGTACTTCTGCAAGTTCAGTTCTAGCATCCTCAATCTACTTGCTTATGAATTTGAACTCACTATTATTCAACTATTTTAGGACATGTTGGAGGGCCTTCAATTTATTCCATACCATCTTCATTGAGTCCTTTCCTTTCTCCTTCTTCCATACTGTCTCCATCAGCTCCAAGAAGGATTCATGCTCAATCCATACATTAAAAAACTTAAAGTTTGCTCTCACTTGCTGATATCCTTGATGAAGCATCAACTTCATAGGAATGTGATCTGAAACCCCTGGATTATCATATTCTACTATGACATGCCCCCATTTCTCCATCCATGCATCATTCCCAAAAGCTCTATCAATCCTGCTTGAGATTCTTGCATTACCATTCTGCTTGTTGTTCCATGTATAGTAATTACCTTTCCATTGCAACTCATTAATTCCCATAACCTTGACACAATTTGAAAAATCTTTTATCTCATTTTCAGTGACAGGAGCTCCAGCTAGCCTATCTTTGGGAGACATAATAGCATTGAAGTCTCCAGCAATAAGCCAAGGAAGTATAACACTTTGGCCCATCTTGTTCATTTCATCCCACATACTCTTCCTTTGCTCTATGGTATTAAATCCATACACTACTGTGAGGTTGAATTGGTACCCTTTACTTCTTTCTTGTATATAACAATGTATCATTTGCGCTGAACTTGCAATCATTTTAACCTCATACCAGCTATCATCCCATATAATCCATATTCTCCCATTTACAGCATCTTTGTAGTTATTGAAACACTTCCACCCTGCAGCTATACTATTAATTGTTGTACTAGTATTGTTCTCTTTTACTCTAGTTTCAACTAAGCCAGCCAAAGAAACTTTATTAGTTAGCAAAAACTGTTTTATTTCCTTCTGCTTGTATCTTTTATTCATGCCTCTAACATTCCAAAAGCTCCACTTCATTAACAAGATTTTGGATTTCTCCCCCTATCCACAGGCAGTGACACCAACTTACTATTCATAAGACTTTCAAACCCATTCCTTATAGGTATAGCTGATAACATTGGAAAGTTTGACAGGCTAAACTCCAGCTGTGTACTCCTAGTGTTAGGCCTTAAGCTTATTTCAGGTGTATGAATCACCTGATCATTTGTTAGCTCATTCTTCTCCTCTTGCACAGAAACATGTTCATCTTCCTTGGTCTCCTCCCCCTTTCTCTGTTCCTCTATCTTCTCATGTTGTTGAATAGGCCCTTTATATTGCCAAGCCTGAGTAACTTTTTTCCAGGGCCTTCTCTTCTTTTGCTGATCCTCCTTTGTTTTATCTTGACATTGATGCCCAATCCTCTGGCATTTCGCACAGTATAGTGGCTTCCATTCCATCACAACATCTTGCATAAATGTTCTACCATTTGGATCCTTGACTGCTATCTTCTCTGGCACAGGCTTAGTAACATTAACCTCAATCAACATTCTAGCATAGGAAATTCTAGTCTGTTTGGTGGTACACTCATCAGCAAATAGAGGCACACCTATTGCACTAGCTATGCGACTCAGAGATCCAGCTCCCCAACAATTTAAAGGCAACTTTGGAAAGTTTGCCCATAGAGGTATTTCAGTTAGAAACTCCTTCCCAAATTCAAACTCTGCACTCCATTGCTTCAATATAATAGGCCTGTTACTAATCGTATATGGCCCTGAATACAGCACTTCATTCATATCATTTAGGCTCTTAAACTTGATTATGTAGTATCCTTCATCATGAAGAAATACCTTAGGTTTCTCCCCTTTCACCTAGTTCATCATTATATATCTATTCATAGTATTAAATCCAGGACATTCACCAATTACATAAGCTATTAGAGCATATTTCCACTTTTCTTCTTCAATTTGTACTTCAGAACCTTCTAGTTGCACCATAGTTTGCCCATTCACTATTTGTGGAGGATAGTACGTCAAGTTCATTCCATTGTTAGCTATTCTATTATTTTTAACATGTTTACCCAAGGTTCCTTGCTCTTCTCCTCTTCTACTTCTCCCTTACTATCAGTTACTGTTTCATTACCTACCATCTTGTTCTCATCTTCAGATTGATCTAGATCTGAGTTGCTATGATCTTCATCTTCCTCCCTTGCATAGTTTACGTTCAGATTTCTTATAGTTGTAGAAGTCACTGAAAGCCCAGCTTCATAACTTCCTTCCTCAGTTGGAGCTTGTTCTAGCTGAATCTCCTCATTTGCTTCCACTCGAGCTCCCACTGGGCTTCCAACTGTCAATATTGCTGTTTTGCGTCCTCGTCCTCGTCCTCTACCTCTTCCTCTCTCCATTTTCCACCTTCACTGCGCACGTTAGTTAACCTGCGCCTTATCATAATAATAATTATTATTAATATTTTTATTATTATTATCATAACTATTATTATTATTATTATTATTATTATTATTGTTTTCATTATTATTTTTATTATTATTATCATAATTATTATTATTATTATTATTATTTTTATTATTATTATTATCATAACTATTATTATTATTGTTATTATCACCATCATCATCATCATTATTATTATTATTATTATTATTATTGTTATTATTATTATTATTCATATTAATATTATAGTTATTATTATTATTATTATAATTATTATTGTTATTATTATTATTATTATTATTAATATTATTGTTATTATTATTATCATCATCATCATCATCATCATTGTTATTATTATTATTATTATTATTATTATTATTATCATCATCAAAATTATTATTATTATTATTATTATATTATTATTATTATTATTATTAATATTAATATTACTATTATTACAATTATTATTATTATTATTATTATTATTATTATCATCATTATTATTATTATTATAATTATCATTATCATTATTATTATTTTTATTATTATTATTATTATTATTATATTTTTATTGTTTTTATTATTATTATTATTACTAATGTTATTGATATTATTATTTGAATTATTATTATTATTATTATTATTATTTTATTAATATAATTATTATTATTATTGTTATTATTATTATTATAATTATTATTATTATTATTATTTTTTTAATTATTATTGTTATTATTATTATTATTATCATTATTATTAATAATATAATGGTTATTATTATTATTATTATTATTAATATTATCATCATTATTAATATAATTGTTCTTATTATTTTTATTATTATTATTTTCATTATTATTATTATTATATTATTATTATTATTATTACTATCATTATATTATTATTATTATTATATTATTATTATTATTATTAATATTATTATTACTATTATTATTAATATAATTATTGTTATAATTATAATTATTAATATTAATATTATTGTTATTATTATTATTGTCATCATCATCATCATCATCATTATTATTATTATTATTATTATGATTATTATTATTATTATTATTATCATCATCACAATTATTATCATTATCATCATAATAATAATAATAGTAATAATAATAATTATTATTGTTTTTATTATTATTATTATTACTAATGTTAATATTATTATTATTTTAATTATTATTATTATTAATATTATAATTATTTATATTATTATTGTTATTGTTGTTATTATTATTATTATTATTATTGTTATTATTATTATTGTTATTATTATTAATAATAATATTACTGTTATTATTATTATTATCATTATTATTATTAATATTATTGTTATTATTATTATTATTATTATTAATATTATTAATATTATTATTATTATTATTATTTTGGTAACTACATTTTATTAATTACCAAGAAGAAGCCTTACAAACGAAGTAGCTATTACAGCATACTTCAAACTTAACCAAAACAAGATAGACTCAACAACTCTACCTACACTACTAACTACTTAACTGCCAAATGCTTAGTTCTAACAATAGTAATGTAGACCATCTCTTTAACAAGTTGTTCCTCGTTTCTACTCTTGTGTTCAAAGATTCTACTATTTCTCTCCATCCACAATCCATAGATACCTTCAGCAAGCATAGTCTTGAACAGTTGGGCAGCTGACCTCTTCCCTTTCCCATGCATAATGGACCATTGTACAAATTGTTCCCAAGTCATTGGCACTTGAGTTTGTCTCTCTATTGAGCTTAACAATCTCTCCCATATTCTTCTTGCATAATTATATTGTATAAACAGATGCTCTACAGTTTCTTCTTCACTCGTGCACATCACACAAATCTTCTCTACTTCAATTCCCCACTGAGCTAGTCTATCCACTGTCATCAGCCTTTGATTCAACATGATCCACATTGTGAAGTAAGCTTTGGGTCTTGCAGCATTGTTGAACATAAGGCCGTTCCATTCTGGCTTTTGTTGTTCTCCTTTCATGTGTTCATACAGTTGTCTAATCACCCCTTTAATCTTCCTTTGTTGCTGGTGGACTTGCTCCACACTTTGTTGAACTCTAATGATCTTTTGTATCATCCAGCTTGCTTGTTTCCTCCTCTGCCACTCTCTTTGCCCTTTTATATAGTATGTGTGAACCCATTTGATCCAGAGTTTATCTTCCTTGTTAGCTAGATCCCAGCACAATTTAGGAATCGCAGCTCTATTCCATATTTTCATATTAATCAATCCTATGCCACCTTCACTTTTAGGACAACACACTTTCTCCCATGCTATCAAGGCCTTCTTTGTAACACCTCCAACCCCTGACCATAAGTAGCTTCTGCATAGTCCTTCAATCACTTTTATTATCTTAGCTGTTATGATAAATAACTGTGCCCAATAGGATTGAACTGCAAACAAGACACTCTTGATCAGTTGTGTTCTTCCAGCATATGACCGTTTTTTTGCTGTCCATGATTTGATTCTTGCCATGATCTTGTTTATGAGGGGATACCATTGTATTATGCTCAGTTTTTTTGTCGAGAGGGGCACTCCCAAGTATTTGAAAGGTAGTTCCTCCATTGTATAGCCCATCTGTTGCATAATCTGTTGCTTTACTTCCATTTGCACTCCTCCACAGTAAATAGAACTTTTTGTAAGATTTGCTTGCAATCCCAAGGCTTGAGAGAAGTCTTAAAAACATCTTTGTAGCATCTTGATAGATTCCAGATCTCCCCTTGAGAACAATAGAAGATCATCTACAAAGCTTAGATGAGTAATGTCCAGCTTAGAGCATTTGGGATGGTATTTGAACATTTTCTCTTCTCTGAGTCCTTTAAGTAATCTACTGAGATATTCCATTGCTATAGCAAACAAGAATGGTGACATAGGATCACCTTGTCTCAGTCCTTTTGCTGCATCAAATCTCTGAGTGGTTTGCCCATTGACAACAATAGTGTAATTCACTGTTTTCACACACTTCATTACCCATTGAATAAACATGTCTGGAAACCCCAGACCTCCCATTATATATTCTAAAAAAGTCCATTCAACTGAGTCAAAAGCTTTCTGTAGGTCTATCTTCATCATACTCCTAGGAGATATATTCTTCCTAGTATAAGATTTAACCAGCTCATGAGCTAATATGATGTTATCTCCAATCTTCCTCCCTGGTATAAATCCAGCCTGACTTTCAAAAATAATATCAGGCATAACATTATGCATTCTCCTTGTTATCACCTTTGAAATAATTTTATAGATCACAGTACAACAAGCTATAGGTCTGTATTCCTTCACAGTTTTAGGACTTTGCACCTTTGGAATTAGAGACACAAGAGTACAGTTGAAAGGCTTAAACAATTTCCCTGTTGTGAAGAACTGTGTGACAGTTGTAATAACATCTTTCTTAACTATCTTCCATGTATGCTTAAAGAATAATGTATTATAGCCATCTATGCCTGGTGCCTTATCATTCCCAATAGACTGCAGTGTTGTATATATCTCTTGTTCTGTTACATTTGTGCATAGATGAATTCTTTGTTGTCTTGGTAACACTGGACCTCTTCATCACCTGAGTATTGATAGCTGGAAGCTCACCTGCTGAGGACCCCATAAGACTTTTATAGAATTTAACAAACTCCTCTTGAATCTCCTGAGTCTCATACACCATCTTTCCATCTAGAGATAATATACTCCT
>NC_090800.1:47368169-47375669 GCF_036512215.1 Solanum lycopersicum
AATACATAAGAAGCTAGTCCGTGCCTGAGGTTCAAGGCATCAAGACATGAAGGAGAAGATCCAGTCCAAGCTAGAAGCGTTAGCTCACCCTGAAGATCCGGTGTGACGAAGACTGGCTTGAGTTACTGTTGAGTCGAAGATGACGGCACGTTTGCTGCACTCCACAAATAACAAGAAGAAAAACAATAAAAGTAGGGGTCAGTACAAAACACGGGTACTGAGTAGATATCATCGGCCAACTCAAAATAGAAAACAGTATGTATTAAGCAATATCATAAAATCAACTAATATCCTTAGCATACAGCATTTACAGTTACCATAACCCTTGGTTACAACACCAAGCACATCAATGAGGACTCACACCTCCTCATCATACTCATTTGGGAATTTAGTTCATTAGATTGAATATATTAACATCTTTCAAAATTCATTATCTTTATTCCCCTCGTGTCGGTACGTGACACTCCGCTCCTCAATATACTATCCTGGTGTCGGAACGTGACACTCCGATCCTCATATACTATCCTGGTACCGAAACGTGGCACCCGATCCATATTCTATCCTGGTGTCGGAACGTGACACCCGATCCATATTCTATCCTGGTGTCGGAACGTGACACCCGATCCATATTCAATCCTGGTACCGGAACGTGGAACCCGATCCATATACTATCCTAGTGTCGGAACGTGACACCCGATCCATATTCTATCCTGGTACCGGAACGTGGCACCCGATCCATATTCTATCCTGGTGTCGGAACGTGACACCCGATCCATATTCTATCCTGGTACCGGAACGTGGCACCCGATCCATATACTATCCTGGTGTCGGAACGTGACACTCCGATCCTCATATACTATCCTGGTACCGGAACGTGGCACCCGATCCCCTAATCTCATTACTTTCATTCATCAAGCCTTCTTTTATACCAAGGCATCATCATTAACAAAGTAGATTAGGGTTTCTTTTCAAGATTTGGGATTCAATAGCTTCATCATGCTTATTTATTCATAATTACATAATCACATCATTCATGCAAGCATACAATTAAGCATATAGGAGGTTCATGATACTACTAACACATATCATTCGCTATTAAGAGTTTACTACGAATAGCATGAAATAACCATAACCTACCTCCACCGAAGAATTGAAATCAAGCAAGTTAATCCTCAAAGCTTGGTGTTTTTCCTCTTCTTCTCGATCGTTTCTCTCTCTCCCTTCTTGTTCTTTCTCTTTTTCTTATTCAAACCCTCTTTCTTTTACCCTAATTAGTATATAATTAAGAATAAAAGATGGCAATAATACCCCACTAATTAACTTAGGGTTACCTCCTTTAACCCCCAAGAATTTGAGTTATTAATATAAACCCACGAAATCTATAATTAAGGAAAGAATAGTCCCAAAACGTCCCTTAAAACGTGTAAGGAAATCCGATTCTGCCTGGGATTTGCGCAACCTGTGACGGGCCATCGTGACTGCGACGGTCCGTCCTGCAGGTCGTCGCAAGAGTCAGAGAGTTAATTTCCACTGAACAATCTATGACAGTCTGTCACGCCTGTGACGGTCCGTCCTGTCATTCCATCACAAAGTTCAGAGAGTTGATTTTCCGTACCCAATCTCAGATTTTCTAAGTGTTTTGAAACGTTGGATCATGACGGTCCGTCACACCTGTGACGGTCCGTCCTGCCATTCCATCACAGAGTTCAGAGAGTTGATTTTCAGTACCCAATTTCAGATTTTCTAAGTGTTTTGGGACGAGACACCCTCGATGGTCCGTCGTGCCCATGACGTTCCGTCGTGCCCATGACGTTCCGTCGTGGGGTCCGTCGCTTCTGCCAGTTTTTCCAGAATTGAAGTCTGTTGCTCAAAACGACTAAACGGGTCGTTACATTAGATACCAATTTACCCATCGTTCGTCCCCGAACGATCAAAAGAAGGAAAACAAGGGCGAAAAGGAGTACCTGAATCTGTAAACAGATGTGGGTATTTTTCTCGCATATCCGCCTCCTTCTCCCAAGTGGCTTCTTCAACCGGTCGATTCTTCCATTGCACCTTGATGGATGCAATCTCTCTTGACCTCAACTTGCGAACTTCTCTATCTAAAATAGCAACAGGCTCCTCCTCATAAGACAAGTTCTCATCAAGCAAAACTGAATCCCAACGGATAATGTAATTTCCATCCCCATGATATCTTTTCAACATAGACACATGGAATACCGGATTTACTCCGGACAGCCCTGGAGGCAAGGCTAATTCATAAGCCACCTCTCCTACTCGCTTTAGTACTTCAAAGGGACCAATGTACCTTGGACTTAGCTTACCCCTTTTTCCAAATCGCATCACCCCTTTCATTGGCGAAACTTTCAACAAGACTTGTTCACCTTCCATGAACTCTAAGTCTCTAACTTTTCGATCTGCGTATTCTTTTTGTCTACTTTGCGCCGCTAACAGCTTTTCTTGAATAGACTTCACTTTCTCTATCGAATCCCTCAAAAGGTCAGTACCCCAAGGTCTAACCTCGAATGCATCAAACCAACCAATGGGAGACCTACATCTCCTTCCATACAATGCTTCAAATGGATCCATATCAATGCTTGAGTGATAGCTATTATTGTATGAAAACTCCGCTAAGGGTAGGAAGCTATCCCAATGACCACCAAACTCTATCACGCACGCACGAAGCATATCCTCCAACACTTGAATCGTCCTTTCAGACTGACCATCGGTCTGAGGATGGAACGCAGTACTAAGGTCCAACCTAGTACCCAATTCCGCATGCAATGTTTTCCAAAACTTAGAAGTAAACTGCGTACCTCTATCTGATATGATGGATAGTGGAACCCCATGCAATCGCACCACTTCCGAGATGTAAAGTTTGGCTAACTTTTCTGCATTGTAAGTCACCTTGACCGGAATGAAATGAGCAGATTTAGTTAACCTATCAACAATCACCCAGATGGAGTCATACTTACCCATTGTCTTCGGAAGACCAACCACAAAGTCCATTGCAATTCTTTCCCATTTCCATTCCGGAATGGGCATTCTCTGAAGTGTTCCTTCGGGCCTTTGGTGTTCATACTTTACTTGTTGAAAGTTTGGACACTTGGCAATAAAGTCAACAATATCACGCTTCATTCTACTCCATCAAAAGTGTTGTTTTAGGTCACGATACATCTTGGTTGCACCCGGATGTATAGAATACCTTGAACTATGAGCTTCTGTCAGAATAGTGTTCATCAAATCATCAACACGGGGCACACATATCCTTCCCTTGATTCTGAAAACACCTTCCTCATCGATTTGTGCTTCCTTAGCCTCTCCTCGCAATACCTTATCTTGGATTCTTCTTAGTTTCTCATCATCAAACTGTTTTCCCTTAATTTTGTCAAGAAAAGAAGATCTTGACTCTACAGAAGCCAACAATCCTCCCTTCTCATTTACTTCTAATCTCATCAAGTCATTAGCTAGAGTCTGAACCTCTCTAGCCAAAGGGCGTCTAGAAGTTTGCAAGTGAGCTAGACTTCCCATGCTTCCCGCCTTTCTACTTAAAGCATCCACTACAACATTCGCCTTCCCCGGATGATACAAAATGGTGATGTCGTAGTCCTTCAGTAGTTCCATCCATCTTCTCTGTCTCAAGTTCAAATCTTTCTGAGTAAAGACATACTGAAGGCTACGATGATCCGTGTAGACCTCACACTTAACCCCATATAAATAGTGTCTCCATTGCTTTAATGCAAACACTACCGCAGCCAATTCCAAATCATGGGTTGGATAGTTACGTTCATGCACTTTTAATTGCCTCGAAGCATAAGCAATCACACTCTTCTCTTGCATTAGTACTGCACCCAAACCCGAATAGGATGCATCACAATAAACAATGAAGTTCTTACCCTCTACTGGCAAGGTAAGGATAGGTGCGGTTGTCAACAAAGTTTTGAGCTTCTGAAAGCTTTCCTCACATTCGTCCGACCATACAAATGGAACATTCTGCTTAGTCAAGTTCGTCAATTGGGAAGCAATAGAAGAGAATCCCTTGACAAATCGATGGTAGTAGCTAGCTAACCCAACAAAGCTCCTTATTTCTGACACATTAGTAGGTCTCACCCAATTCTTCACTGTCTCAATCTTAGAAGGATCCACCATCACTCCATCCTTAGAAACCACGTGCCCCAAGAAGGACACTGCATCTAGCCAAAACTCACACTTAGAGAACTTGGCATAAAGCTTTTTCTCCCTCAACATTTCCAATACCATTCTCAAATATTCTTCATGTTCCTTCTTGCTCTTTGAGTATACCAATATATCATCAATAAATACGATCACGAAGAGGTCCAAATATGGCTTAAAAATCCCGTTCATCAAGCTCATGAACGCAGCAGGGGCATTCGTAAGACCAAAAGACATCACCACAAATTCGTAATGCCCATACCTCGTTCGAAAAGCAGTCTTTGGCACATCCGTTGCCCGTATTTTCAATTGATGATAACCGGATCTCAAGTCAATCTTAGAGAAGACACAAGCACCTTGTAACTGATCGAACAAGTTATCAATGCGGGGAAGAGGATACTTGTTCTTTATGGTTACCTTGTTTAATTGTCTGTAGTCTATACACATTCGAAAACTCCCATCCTTCTTCTTTTCAAACAAAACCGGAGCACCCCAAGGAGATACACTTGGTCTAATGAAGCCTTTGTTCAATAACTCTTGAAGTTGTGCTTTTAACTCTCTTAACTCCGCGGGAGCCATTCTATAAGGGGGTATAGAAATGGGGTGAGTACCGGGTTCAAGATCAATACAGAAGTCAATATCCCTATCCGGTGGCATACCAGGAAGATCTGCAGGGAACACATCCAGAAACTCACGAACTACTGAAACCGACTCAATCGAAGGTACTTGGGTAGTGTCATCCTTGAGATGTGCTAAGAAAGCTAAACACCCTTTACTAATCATTTTCTTAGCACGAAGAAAGGAGATGATACGCACCGTATTGGAAGTGTAGTCACCCTCCCACACTAACGGGTCTGTCCCAGGCTTGGCTAACGTCACCGTTTTAGCATTACAATCCAAGATTGCAAATTGCGGAGAAAGCCAAGTCATACCCAGAATCACATCAAAATCATCCATTTCTAAGATAACTAAATCTACATAAGTGTTGCTCCCCACAAAGTTTACCAAACAAGACCTATATACCTTTTCAACTACCACAGACTCACCCACCGGAGTAGAAACACGAATAGGCATATCAAGAAATTCACAATGTAAATTTTGACCATTAGCAAATGAGGAAGATACATAAGAAAACGTGGATCCAGGATCAAACAATACGGAAGCCAGGCAATCACAAACCAGAAGATTACCTGTGATGACAGCATCAGATGCCTCCGCTTCAGACCGCCCAGGGAAAGCGTAACAATGGGCCCTATCGTTCGTCTGTCCGTTGCCCCTACCATGTTGTGATGTGGTGGCCTCAGTTTTCCCATTACCTCGGCCGTTTTGGTGACCACCATTTCCTCGACCACCACGTCCTCCAGAATAACGGCCTCTGCCATGACTACCTCTACCTTTAACATTTGGAGGTCTGTAACTCTGTTTTGGACAATATCTCTTAATATGTCCAATCTCCCCACATCCATAGCACTCTCTAGGTTCATGCATAGGTCTCTCAGAGAAGTGTTGATCGGTCGGAGGTGGACCCCCAACTACAGTCTGTAGTGAAGACTGAATTGGTCGGACTGAGTAACTTCCTGAGCCCTGTCCTCTAGTGTAAGTACCATTAAACTCACCTCCCCTTCGAAACCTTTTTGATGTCGATGCGTAGTGAAGTCGTCTGGCTTCACTCCTTCCACTTCTATCACAAAGTCTACCACCTCTTGGAAGGATTTTGCCGTTGCCGCTATCTGTAAGGCCGAAATCCGCAATTCTGACCTCAACCCCTTCACAAACCGGCGAATTCGCTCTTAGGGACTGAAACATAATTGAGTGGCATATCTGGATAGTGCGCGAAACCTAGCCTCGTAAGCATTTACCGACATCCTACCTTGCTCTAGGCTCAAGAACTCATCCCTTTTCCTATCCCTCAAAGTTAATGGGATATACTTCTCCATAAACAAGCTAGAGAATGAGGCCCAAGTCATAGGTGGTGCCTCTGTTGGTTGACACTCAATATGTGACCGCCACCACATTTTGGCGTTCCCTTGAAACTGATAACTCACGAACTCAACACCAAACCGTTCTACTATACCCATCTTGTGTAGTAGCTCATGACAGTCAACCAGAAAATCGTAAGCATCCTCAAATTCCGCACCCTTGAAGACTGGAGGTTTCAATTTCAAGAACTTACTGAAAAGTTCATGCTGATCATTTGTCATTATAGGCCCAGTGGTCAGACGTGGAAACGTGCCTATTTCCAATGGAACATCCATGCGGGGAGCCATAGTAGCCGCATGTTGTACCTCTGAAACCGGAGGTGTTGGCGTAGAAAACACTGGAGGTGCGTGACCCTGATCAGACAACCTACTGAGATAGGCGAGAACCTGATTGATCATCTCTGGGGTAGGTTGGGGTGACAATCCCTCATCCTGCACTTGTTCAGTTTCCCCATCCTCCCCTTCTCTTATTACCTCCTCAGTCGGTGGAGGAGTCACTGCCCTAGTATCATATGGGCTAGGTGCTCGTCCTCTTCCCCTAGAGGACGTCCTCCAACGACCTCTACCACGGCCCCTTGCCGTTGTTCTTCCTCGAGCCACAGCCCCAGTGGCTGGCTCAGTTGTTTCTTGTCTGGCCGGTGTTGATGTTGGCGTAGTCGTTGCTCTAGTTCTAACCATCTGCGAAAGAGAGTGAAGATGGTCAGATACCAATTCGTATCGCCTAGATACCAATTGGACTCAAGTAGTAGCACGAAAGAAAGAATGAAAGAATGGAATTTTCCTAAAGTCTTATAGCCTCTCAAGGAAAAGTAAAGGCGTCCCCCTACCGTTCCTTAAGACCCTACTAGACCTGTTCTTGTGTGATGAGACCAACGAACCTAATGCTCTGATACCAAGTTTTGTCACGACCCAAACCGGGTTGCGACTGGCACCCACACTTACCCTCCTATGTGAGCGAACCAACCAATCTAGACCTTAACATTTCAATGTAATAACAACAGAAAATAATGCGGAAGACTTAAACTCATTAATAAAAACCAATTCAATAACTATCAATATTCAACATCTATTATTCCCAAAACCTGGAAGTCATCATCACAAGAACATCTACTTTAAACTACTAATTCTAAGAGTTTCTAAGAAGCTAAAAATACATAAGAAGCTAGTCCGTGCCGGAGGTTCAAGGCATCAAGACATGAAGGAGAAGATCCAGTCCAAGCTAGAAGCGTTAGCTCACCCTGAAGATCCGGTGTGACGAAGACTGGCTTGAGTTACTGTTGAGTCGAAGATGACGGCACGTTTGCTGCACTCCACAAATAACAAGAAGAAAAACAATAAAAGTAGGGGT
>NC_090800.1:47388169-47395669 GCF_036512215.1 Solanum lycopersicum
AATCGACTCTCTGAACTTTGTGACAGAATGGCAGGACGGACCGTCACAGGTGTGACGGACCGTCGTGATCCAACGTTTCAAAACACTTAGAAAATCTGAAATTGGGTACTGAAATCGACTCTCTGAACTTTGTGACGGAATGGCAGGACGGACCGTCACAGGTGTGACGGACCGTCACAGACCCTGGGTGGAAATCTGGGTCTCTGAACTCTGCGACGACCTGCAGGACGGACCGTCGCAGGCACGACGGCCCGTCACAGGTTGCGCAAATCCCAGGCAGAGTCGGATTTCTGGTGAAGTTTTAAGGGACGTTTTTGGACTATTCTTTCCTTAATTATAGATTTCGTGGGTTTATATTAATAACTCAAATTTTTGGGGGTTAAAAGAGGTAACCCTAAGTTAATTAGTGGGGTATTATTGCCACCTTTTATTCTTAATTATATACTAATTAGAGTAAAAGAAAGAGGGTTGAATAAGAAAAATAGAAAGAACAAAGAGAGACAGAAAAAGAGAGAGAAACGAACGAGAAAGAGGAGAAACGAGAAGAAGAACAAAGCTTTGGGAACTTGCTTGCTTGATTTCTAATCTTCGGTGGAGGTAGGTTATGGTTTTCATGCTTTCATAGTAAACTCTTAATAGAGAATGATATGTATTGGTAGTATTGTAAACCCCCTACTATATGCTTAATTGTATGTTTGCATGAATATGATTATGTGATTGTGATAAGATAACATGATGAAAATATTGAATCCCAAATCTTGAAAAGAAACTTTAATATACATTATTAATGATGATGCCTTGGTATAGAAGAAGGCTTGATGAATTAAAGTAATGGGATTGATGATGCCTTGGTATAGAAGAAGGCTTGATGAATTAAAGTAATGGGATTGATGATGCCTTGGAATAGAGAAGGCTTGATGATTTACAGAATGATATTAGTGGATCGGGTGCCACGTTCCGGTACCAGGATAGAATATGGATCGGGTGTCACGTTCCGACACCAGGATAGAATATGGATCGGGTGTCACGTTCCGACACCAGGATAGAATATGGATCGGGTGTCACGTTCCGACACCAGGATAGAATATGGATCGGGTGCCACGTTCCGGTACCAGGATAGAATATGGATCGGGTGTCACGTTCCGACACCAGGATAGAATATGGATCGGGTGCCACGTTCCGGTACCAGGATAGAATATGGATCGGGTGTCACGTTCCGACACCAGGATAGAATATGGATCGGGTGCCACGTTCCGGTACCAGGATAGTATATGAGGATCGGAGTGTCACGTTCCGACACCAGGATAGTATATTGAGGATCGGAGTGTCACGTACCGACACGAGGGGAATAAAGATAATGAATCTTGAAATATGTTAATATATCCAATCTAATGAACTAAATTCCCAAATGAGTATGATGAGGAGGTGTGAGTTCTCATTGATGTGCTTGGTGTTGTAACCAAGGGTTATGGTAACTGTAAATGCTGCATGCTAAGGATATTAGTTGATTTTATGATATTGCTTAATACATACTGTTTTCTATTTTGAGTTGGCCGATGATATCTACTCAGTACCCGTGTTTTGTACTGACCCCTACTTTTATTGTTTTTCTTCTTGTTATTTGTGGAGTGCAGCAAACGTGACGTCATCTTCGACTCAACAGTAACTCAAGCCAGTCTTTGTCACACCGAATCTTCAGGGTGAGCTAACGCTTCTAGCTTGGACTGGATTTTCTCCTTCACGTCTTGATGCCTTGAACTTCCGGCATGGACTAGCTTCTTATGTATTTTTTTCTAGCTTCTTAGAAACTCTTAGAATTAGTAGTTTAAAGTAGATGTTCTTGTGATGATGACTTCCAGGTTTTGGGAATAATAGATGTTGAATATTGATAGTTATTGAATTGGTTTTTATTAATGAGTTTAAGTCTTCCGCATTATTTCCTATTGTTATTGCATTGAAATGTTAAGGTTAGATTGGTTGGTTCGCTCACATAGGAGGGTAAGTGTAGGTGCCAGTCGCGGCCCGGTTTTGGGTCGTGACAAGCATGAACCCAATTCTCCTAGTTATTGTTAATTAATGGTAGGAATAATTATGGCATGAAATTTGGTCAAGAATTAGAAGTTAATGATTAGAATATGTAGTGTAGGAAATTATTATTTTAAAGGATTGGAGCTTACAGTGATTGGCGAATGTAGGATTGACGTTATTTGTTAATTTTATAAAATAAATTGGGTTGAAACTTGCTGGCCAATCACGTGGGTTTGAATATTAGTATATGAGTCTTTTTTTTAATACCCAAACAGTGATAGGTTGTTTGATTTAATTAGTTTTACAAATTATATGTTGTATAGATTACAATGAATTGTATAAAAGAGAATGTCATCGATTCTATTGGACATGTAAAATTTTGTAGTTCGTAATGGTTCAAGTTTTAACATATTTTAATAAGTAAGTAAATATAAGGTGTAGTACATTATGTAAAGTACATTAAAATTATGCTAATGGGAGGAATTAAGGCTTATCCTTGGATTTGAACTTAGGAAATTGATCATAGAATTAGGTGAATTTTTGGGTCTAAGCTAAACATAGAATAACATGAGTGATTATAGGCTTTTAAAATTAAAAATTATGTATATATAATTGATAGATTGGAAAGGTTCGAAAGCATTGAGGAAAGGAAAAGTATTGGAGCTTGCTTGAATTCGGTTCTTTGGTGGAGGTAGGTTATGGTTTATGCTATTTGATAGTAAACTCTTAATAGTGATTTATATGCCTTGAATGATATTGTGAAGTTCTCTATGTACTTGGTTGTGTGATTGTGTGATTTGGTTGTGTGGTTTGTGATTGGTCTGAAATCCTGAGACCGTAGAATTTATATTCTCTAACCCTCTCTATCGAAGCGATTCCTTGAATAAAGAAGGCTTGATGAAAATAATATAACAATGAATTGAAGCGGTGATAATAAAGGATAAATTAAAATTATAATTGAATCGGAGTGTCACATTCCGACACAGTATTCTTGGATCGGAGTGTCACGTCCCGACACGGTATTCTTGGATCGGACTGTCACGTTCCGACACGGTATTCTTGGATCGGAGTGTCATGTTCCGACACGGTATTTTTGGATCGGAGTGTCACGTTCCGACACAGTATTCTTGGATCGGAGTGTCACGTTCTGACATGGTATTTTTGGATCGGAGTGTCACGTTCCGACACGATAATATTAAAGGAAAAATATGTTGAATGAATGAAAGATATTCAATCTCAAAGAACTCACTCCCAAAATAGTTTGGTTTGGAGGAATGAGTCCTCATGTGTGATCTTGATACCGTTGACTTAATACGTGCTTACTTTATTGTTATTGACACTTGTTCATGTTGTTTGTTGCTTATCACATGTTAAGTGCTATAGTTGAGTTCATGCTATTATTCTTTGTATATTAGTTACTATATTGGATTGACCGATGATACTTACTCAGTACATGTTGCCTCGTACTGAGTCCTACTTATTTTCTTCTTTGTTTTCCTTTTATGAAATGCAGCGAGTGTACCTATGACTTCTGATTTCCCTCAGCTCTAGCCAGCCTCCCGCATATCAAGTTACAGGTTGAGCTATCCATTCAAGCTCGTGTTGGATTCTCTCGGTCACGACATGATGTCCTGTACTTTTGGACACATACCATTTTATTTTTTATTTTAGTGTATTCGATATTCTAGACTTAGTATTGGAGATTAGATATCCTTGATGTGATGACTATCAGATTTTGGGATGATAAGTATTAAACTTTAGAGCGTTAGGTTCGTTGATCTTATCACACAAGGATAAGTCTAGTAGAGTGTTGCAGAATTGTAAGGGGACGCCTTTACTTTTCTTTGAGAAGCTATAGGACATAGGAAAGCTCATTTCTTTCTTTCTTTCGTGCTACTACCTGAATCCAATTGGTATCTAGGTGATACAAATTGGTATCTGAACTTCTTCACTTTATTTCAAATATGGGTACTACTAGAGTAATTGAAGTTGAAATAGCAATAACAGAAAAGAAAAAAAATGTCCTTAGAAATAGATATATTTTCTCGATCGCAAAATGTGGTGGTAGTCTCATGTCGAGTGTCGGTTAATAAAGACACTACTATGACTTCATCGAGTGAGGGTATATTAGAGAAAGTCATCAATGCTTACTTGGTTAGAGTTAGGAAGTGTGTTATTTTTGTTATTGAATTGATCTAAGAAGTAAAACAAATTGTTTGGTCTAGAGAGAGAACATATTCGATAATGTTTTGCAATTATTCAAATGGGTAGAAATATGTGGGCTATTTGGGTACGATAATATGGACAGGTATGATGTGTTCTAGTGAGGTATCTAACGGACTTACAAGGTATGGCAGTACTAGGGTTATGTGGAAATAGGTACGTCGATTGTCAAGTATGAATACCAATTACTAAAGGAGTTACAAGTTGTACGACATGGTCAGATAATAATATTTAGTGTTGCATTCACATTTGAGAAACCAACTAGTTTATTACTACAGGAACTTAGATTGAGCATTATGTTGAAGGAAAATTTTAGTGGTTGAGCATTATTTTAAAGAAAATTTTTAGTGGTGGATCTTTGGTACAATATTAATACATTTAGGTTGTGAAATGTATCTTGAGGGTTCTGAATGAGTACTGACGATTTTATCTTAAGCTTCAAAAGGTAGATTGATACTAAAATAACAAACTTATAGGGAAAGAATGTCCTAGTGGATATACTTGGGTGAAGTAAATTGAAGATTTAGCAAGAAAGTGCATATAAATTGGGTTAGTCCATTGAATTTGATTGGTATACCTAAGTTTAAGGTGTTAGATCGGGGAAAAGGTTCACTTCATGGTAAAAAAAGGGTTAACTGAGCATGATGGAAAATAAAAATTTGTGAGAATTTGTATTTGGGATGAAAGTATATGATTAGAATTTGTTGGTTAAATAAATTTTGTATGTAATAAATATTTGTGAGTATCTAAGGTTGATATTTCTACTATTTAACTGAGTAATGTGGTTGTATGATAAATTTTAGGAGATTTAGGGCACACTCGAATATAATTTAAAGGAGCTGGAATCATAACTAAAATAAGATAAAACTTGTGGGATGTGTAGCCTTAAGAAAAATAAGTGAGAGCAGAATTATTTTCTCTGATTGTAAGAACTAAAAATGTATCTTCGAAGGGATCGAGAATTGGGTTCAAAATTGCGTGATTTCATCTATTTTGTTTTGGTTAAGGTAATAGCATAACATGTTAATCAGCTTGGTTAAAAGCTATTGAATAGAACTTAAGAGAGGAGTGTACAGACGTTCAACTTAAGTGAGATGATAGGTTATGTTGTACTGTTGAATTTAGAAATGAGTAGGGTTGGATTTTTAGTGAAGCATATGGTATGGTTGGTGGAGAGGCAATCAATGATAAGCTAAGATAAGGTGATTCGTAAAAATCTTCAAAATATAAGCAAATGTAGATAATTAAGGGCATTGTGTTACACAATTGAACTTATAATTCAAATTATTTTTTTTTGTTATAAGTCTGAATTTCTGGTGGTATATTTTGTCAAGGTATGAATTAGTAAGATGAGAAACGATTGATTGCATCATTATTGAGCACGTGAAAGAATTTATGCATGCTTTGGACCATAAAGTTGTTACTTTTGATTGTTAAAGGATCTAAGGAAGGGTTTACCCTCAGACTTTTGATTTAGAATGTGAAGTAAAATACCATGGATTATTAGTAAAACATGAGATCGGTAAGCAAGCTAGATAAACAAGAGTTTGATATATTGAAGGAGCGAGATATTTAGAATTTGCACCATGAAAAGAATTTGAGAAGAGTGAAAGAATAGGACCTCTCGTATAAATCCATGGGGTGTAGTTGATGGTTGTTTTAATTTTTGCCTATGAGTTTAGATATAATTGTGAGATGTGAACTAGTTCGGTACAGACTTACTAGGAGTTTATCATCGACTTAAAAAAAAAGAGTTTTGGTTTAGGTGACAAATAATGAGGTATTTAATAATAATAATAATATTAATAATGATAATAATAATAATAATATAATAATAATAATAATAATAACAACAATAATATTATATTAATAATAATATTAATAAAAATAATAATAATAATAATAATGATAATAATAATAATAACAATAATATTAATAATAATAATAATAATAATAATAGTAATAGTAACAACAACAACAACAACAACAACAACAACAACAACAATAATAATAATACTAATAATAATAATATTAATAATAATAATAATAATAATAATAATATTAGTAAATAATAATAATAATAATAATAATAATAATAATAATAATAATAATAACAATAACAATAACAGTAACTGTAGTGTATGGGAATCCTAGTATATCAGATCATAGCTCTATGTTGTTAACTGTTCAAAAAACTCAGCAGCATGGGAAAGGTAGCTTCAAATTCTTTAACGTTTGGACTGAGAATGAGAGTTTTATGGAAATTGTAGAAACTACCTGGAAAAAAGATTATGGTTATGATACAATGAAGCAGGTCTGGTGTAAATTGAAGGATCTCCAACGTAGATTACAACATCTGAACAGGAAAGAGTTCAAGTATATTGGGAAGCAGATTGATATGGCTAGAATAGAGGTTGCAAATGTTCAAAACCAACTAAATGAACAAGCTACTGATGAGTTGATTGTGAAGGAGAAAGAGCTGTTAATCAAACTTGAAAAATGGTCTTTAATTGAAGAAAGTGCTCTGAGACAGAAATCAAGGATCAAATGGATTCAACTGGGGGATGCAAACAACAAGTATTTCAGTTCAGTCATTAAAGAGAGAACCCAAAAGAAACAAGTTAGAAGTATTATGTCCTTAAATGGTCAGATGCTTTATGATCCACAGGAAATCCAAGAGGAGTTTGTGATGTTTTATAAGAGTCTAATGGGGTCTTCAGCAGGTAAACTACCAGCTATTAATGCAAAAGTGATGAAAAGAGGGCCTACATTGACAAAACAACAAAGATTACAATTGTGTAATGCAGTAACTGATCAAGAGATACATGAAGGTTTGAAATCCATAGGGGATGATAAGGCACCAAGGATAGATGGATACAATGCTTTTTTTTTAAAACATACTTGGCAGATTATTAAAAGGGATGTCATTGAAGCTGTTAAAAGTTTCTTTACAATTGGGAATCTTCATAAGAATTTTAATTGTACTCTAGTGACTCTCATACCAACAGTACAGAATCCCAAAACAGTGAAAGAGTTTAGACCAATAGCTTGTTGTACTGTGATGTATAAGATTATTTCTGAACTGTTAACCAACAGGTTGCATGGTCTGATTCAGAGCATTATATGTGAAAGTCAAGCAGGGTTCATCCCAGAAAGGAAAATTGCTGATAATATAGTGCTTGCTCATGAATTGGTCAAAGCTTATACTAGGAAGCATATCTCTCCTAGAAGCATGTTGAAGATTGATCT
>NC_090800.1:47700669-47780669 GCF_036512215.1 Solanum lycopersicum
AGAGTCCCTAGGTCTTCTCCAAGACTATTACTTGAATGTCCTCTATGTGATGAATTTCTCTTAATGATATAATGAAATAATGAATTACGTAAGAAAACATGTAAATTGATGAGTACATAATCTATAGTGACTTAAGGATTCCTTAGTTAACGTGTGAAGAGAGCATAAAGGTTGATATCTTCATGTATTATCTAGGGATGTCTTGAGAATGACTCTCGTTAGGGAAGTTGGGATTCTCTAGGCATGATCTAAACTTAGGTTGTCTTAAGGATTATTTAGGTAACCTTGAAGAGAGTGTATAGACGTTATCTTCTAGGATTACTTAAGCAAGTCTTTTCATAGCCTTAGTAAAGAGAATATCATATAATATATGTTATGCATGTGTTCTCTTGTCATGATATGTGTATCATTTTAAGTAGTCTTGAGGATCATATATGCATTCTTAGAGAAGGTGTATGAACGGTCTCTCTTTTTATAGTTAAATGAGTCTTAGGATAGCTTTGAGTGGGATGGTTACATTCTAAAAGGTCTTTGGAGTGAAAATAAGAGATTTCACTGTAACAGTGAAGAACTTCATTGTATAGTGAACTATGCTTACTATAAAGTTGATCTATAAATGCTATAAACGACTAAGAGATTTATTATGTGTTCCTAAGTGGATAAATGTTGTTCTTATGATTATATTATGATATTGAAATGAAAAGATGCATATTTTCAATAAATGTCCATTTTCACGATTTTATAAGTTATGCCATACTTAGTACATGTAGTCATACGAATTCAATGCTTTTAACTATCGCTATGGTGGTTTGTAGGTGAGGAGCATTTGGGAAGCCTCACTTGAATCGTAGCATCATTCATGTCAAGTTGAACTATATCCTCATTTCACTCGAGGGCGTAGATGTCTTTTATTTCTCTTATTGAAGTATTGTAATAGACTTAGTAGTGCTATATTTCTATATTTCTATTATGTATGGGACGTGTCCCAAGTACTCTTATTTCTAAGCTTTGATGAGATTTAGACGTAGTATTTCCTATGAATTTTATATGAATGTGTTTCTAAAGATTATGAAAATTTTTTTTGTGAAATTTTTTATGTCTGCACTACTTTTCACTATGCATAAGTGATGAACGATAAAAAAGGGCTTGTATTAGACCTCCAAGAGGTCGAGTACGCAGGTTGCACTCTGAGAGTGCCAATCTTCTAGGGTGTAGTCTCGGGATGTAACAAGCTTGGTATTAGATCATAGTATATGAAAGTAGTCTTAGGAATAAAAAAGTCTCACCAGGTCACGTCTAGTAGAGTCTCGACCATTAGTGTGAGTTACGACATATCAATGGGTGAGAGGCTATAGGACAATAGAGTTTCCCTTCTTTTCTACACCTATGTTGTACTGTATAGCAAAAGTTATATGTACTCTTTTCATAAAGTTTTCCTTGTTTTTTTAGGATGAATAATACTAGGAGGACCCTTACTAGGAGGGTTGAGGAGACTGATGTTCATGAAAAGATTCCTCCTTAAGTTGAGCAAGTTCCTCAAGATGGGCAAGGAGTCCAAGGTGCTCAAGTTCCTCCCCAAGATGATCATGTCCCTATTGTGGAAGTAGGTGATGAGGTTCTCGTGGTTCACCCAAAATTGACTAATACTGAGAAGCTTTGTATGCTTTAGCCTGAGCCGGTACTACTTAAGTGAATTCGAGTATGGATCTTATGATGAATGTTGTAGAGAGCACTATGACCTCTAGGTTGAGATATTTTTTTGAGGATGAATCCTCCTATATTTATTTGATCTAAGGTTGGAGAGGATTCCCAAGAGTTCCATAATGGTGTGTACAAGGTGTTCGGTGCTATGGAGGCTACATCTAAGGAGAAGGAGGAGTTGGCTTCAAGTCGATTGAGGGATGTTTCTTAAATATAGTACACTCGATGGGATGATAATAGGCCTGTTGAGTCTGTTCCTATTGAGTGGAAATAATTTAAGAGAGGTTTTTTAGTTATGTATTTTCGCATGAGAGGAGAGAGGTAAGATAGAGGAGTTTATCAATCGCAAGAAAAAAAATATGAGTGTTGAGGAATACACTTTGAAGTTCTCAATGTTGTATTAAATATGGATCGTCCTTAGTGTCAAATCCTTGGGATGAGATGAGTTGTTTTGTGGTCGGTGTCACCGACTTAGTGAGGGAAGAATGACGTACGACCATGACAAATTATATGACCTAGGTAGACTCATGGTTTATGCACAATCAATTGAAGAGTCTAAACTTGGAAGGACAGGTAGAAACTTTATGAGGAAGTGGTTCAAGTGATCAAGGACAACCTAGGTTCAAAATGAGGGCTCAAACTCAAGATGAACCAAGTATTCCTAAGGTGAAATTTGAGAAAGGACGTGGTTCTAAAAATGTCAAGCCTACATGTGTCACTTGTGGAAAAAGGCATAACGGTGAGTGTCTAAGAGGTACTGGAAGTTTTTTTGGATGAGGAAAAGATGGGAAAGAAGTGAGAGATTGTCCTAATAGAGATGGTAAGAAAGTTATTCCTAATGTTCTAAAGGATGATGTTGAAACAACGAGGCATTTCTATGCACTCAGGACTAGACGAGAAAATTCTGATGAAAGTGATCATGATGTTGGTATGTCCTTTTATCTTGTAGTGTTGTGAGTTCCTTCTATGTGGGGAAGTATGGTTAGTAGATGGGCTAGAAAGCCCCAAAAGTTTTTTCCATGTGCATGTTGTTTAGGGGTTTGGTCGAAATTTAATTTCCTTAACTTCATGTATTGTGTGTTTTATACAGTTATGATCATTTTGTAAAAGGTGTTTACATGATTTTTCTTTGCATATTAGCATGTCTCTATCATGAATTGCCTAAAAGTTGCAATTTTGAAAAAAACTACTAATTAATTATAGCTTTGCCTACTTTAGTATAAAATTGTTGTAATGTTGTTAGAAATAATGTATATGAGTATGTTAATAAATATAAAATATTTTTTTTCGATTTGGAATTAATGATATGAGTTTTATATAATAATGAGTTATAGAATTTCTTCTAGTTTCTTGTTATGTTGTGATTACCCTAATTATGTGAAATTGATGTTTTCTTTTTGATAATGTTCTATAGATTAAGGTTTTGAGGTTCTAGTTGAATCTCTATTCTTGGAAGTGTTCGGAGAGTGGGAAGTGTCATTCGAGGAGGAATGTTGTCTATGTGAGTGATATTGTAAGATCCCAAAAATAATTTTGGTGAAGGTGGATCCTATCATGGTTGTCGTGATGTTCTAAGTTCATGAAATGGTCTAAAATGTTGTACTGGGGCATTGTCTAAGATTTTAGGTGTATTGGAAGTCAAACGTCAAGGGACGCCTAAGACGTTAATGACTAAGTCACCTATGTTCTTCATATATGGTTTTATGTGTTTAGGTGTGATTAATGAGGTTATAAGGTCCTTAAATGAGTTATTATGGTGTATATAGGTAGTGTGTCATGTTTCGTGAAGTTTTGAGGTCACATCTCCAATAACGTCCATGACGTTTGAAAGGTTTGCTTTGAAATGACCTTGTGTGTCTTAGCTTGTTTTGTTTACTTTTCGTGTTCGTTTTGGGTGAAATTCATATGAGTGGTCCTAAGCTCGTATACAAGCATGTTTGGTTGGAAACGTCTAGGAAAACATCCCCAAGGACAATCCAAGTGTCATTGTAGGTGAGGTCTCATCTATTTGAACTAAGGAGTGGGGGATAGGAAGAAAAGTACAAGCCTTAGTCCATAACCACGGACCTAAAGGACGGTCCGTTGGTCAAGGAACAGGCCGTCGATGGTCCCTCCATCTGTGGGGTTGTCCCTGCGCAGCTTCATTGTTAAGTGGAGGGGTGAAGTTGAATATTTACCCCACATCCAAATAAGAGGATAGGCGGTTACTTTAAGGGTCTTTTAGGTATTTTAGACATGTATATAAGTCTTTGACACTTAGAAGAATTCATTCTTCCAAATCAAAACTCCAAAATCCCTTAGAAATTCGGTAAGACTCCGTTAAAGCCAAAACTCAAGGAAGATCTTGTATTGGAGATTTTAGTGGACATTATTCATCAAATTGGAGTATTAACATAATTGAGGTATGGTTTTCTATCCTTGAAACTCTATTCATCAATGATCCCAAATTTAAAGAAGTTTTCTAAAAGTTTCAATGATGAACTTGTCCAATTTCATGATCTATTCATGGGTTCTTGACTTAAAGGTTTTTAATCATTGAAGATTGATTGAATTATTGTTAATAAGATGATTTTACCTCAAACAACATATGGACCATAGTAATTGATGAACCCTAGTTTTTGACTACTTTATGGGCTACAGGGTATTGACTTATTGCTTATGAATTATGTTGTAGTTTTCTATGGGCTATCTAATATGTAAGAACTGTATTCAATTGATGTCTTATTGATCTTATATTGATAAATCTATAGTGTATTGAATTATATTCATTGACTATTAAGATTTATGCATTGGAGTGATGTTCATGGCCTTGGGTAAGGGCCTTACAGTATTGAATTGGATGATTTAGACGTAGATAAAAGTGGAGAGAATGGATTGGTGGTACTCTTACCTATTTATCTTTATTTTATTTATTATATCTCTAAAATTATGGTGTGATTGGTACGATCCACTTATGGTGGCGGTGTTACGTGATGATGTGGCATTGTCTGTGTTATTTTATGTATTATAATGACTATGGCTTTGTCGGCAACTAGGAAAGTGATGATTTGTGCATTTTATTATGTGAAGTATGATTATATATACCTATATGTGAACTAATCTGCAAGTATGTGTTTCTTCTATTGATGCTATCTACGTGCTTGTCTTAGACTATGGCTTTGTGTTCATGTGTTTAGTCTTAGAGTTGATGCATAATTTTTCCTACTTGACTATATGAGTTTATGGTGGTTGTAATGACGATTTTATAGTAGTTTATAGGGTGAGTTAAATATAAAAATTGTTTTTCCTATTTGCTTCTAGAATGACATATAATATAAGCTAAAGTGAAGAATATTGTCTTGTTGTGGTAGACTATTATATCTCTTCTTGATGCATGTATGACAGTGAATATGTGATTTCTCGACGTAGGATGCTAAAGTCTCTAAGTCTTGAGTGAATGAATGATATGTGAGACCTAAAATGTTGATAAGAGGGTCCTTTATAAGTAACCTTGAACCTAGTGGTAAGGTTATGAACCTTGAAGTACATAGTTGTAATGGTATCCTTCTTATAATGAATGATGGACTTAAGGTTGGTTTACTTGAATGACATAATATCTTCCCTTAGGAAAGTTATGATGAGATTCTTGTCGCCATTGTAAGGAAGCCCTAGGGGATCTCCTTGATAGGGTAAATGTAATTGGATTATGAACTTGATATGGAACCCCTTTGTATGAACCTTAATGTGAATTACACTATGAGAAAAAAGGCTAGCACCGAGTGATTATTGCAATGGAAGTAGTTCTATTTAATGTATGAGGCTAGATTATAAAGTAAGCCCTTCATATTCCTAAATCATGTTCCTACATGGGATGTGTCTAAGTTCCACCATTGGCAAGTAGAACACCCTCATCGGAGTAGGTTATAATTCCAGATTCAATGTTTTGCTACCATGGTCTACGCCGATTATTTCCTATTCTAATCATGTGGGTTACCTATTAACATTAGAGAAGTTCTATGAAGTTTAGGTGGTGGTATCGGATGCTATTTAGACCATTATAGACTATGAAAATGTTAGTGAGAGTCCCTAGGTCTTCTCCAAGACCATTACTTGAATGTCCTCTATGTAACAAATGTCTCTTAATGAACTAATGAAATAATGACTTATGTTAGAAAGCAAGTAACTTGATTACTAGCTAATCTAGAGTGACTTAAGGATTCCTTATATAACGTGTGAAGAGGGCATAAGGGATGATATCTTCATGTCTTATCTAGGGAAGTCATTAGAATGACTCTAGCTAGGGAAGTTGGTTGATTCTTTAGGAATGATCTAAGTTCGGTAGTATTAAGGAATATTCAGGTAGCCTTGAAGAGAGTGTATGGAATTTCTCCTCTAGGAGTACTTAAGTATATCTTTTGATAGCCTTAGTAAAGGGAATGCCATAACTTATATGTTACGCATGTAGTGTCTTGTGAAGGTTTGCATCTCATTTTAAGTAGTCTTGAGGATCATTTAGGCATGCCTAGTGATGTTTTATGGGAGGTATCTCTTTCTATTACATAAGTGAGTCTTAGGATATCGTTGAGTGGGATGATTACATACTAAAAGGTGTTTGGAGTGAAACTAAGAGAATTAACAGTAACAGTGAAGAATTTTATTGTACAGTGAATTATGGTAGTTTAAAGTAGTTCTAAAACTGCTATAAATTAACTAAGTTATTTCTTATGTGTTTGTAAGTTGATAATTTGTATTCTTATGATTACATTATGATATTTAAATGAAATGATGCGTAGTTCGAAGAGATGTCCGTTTTCATGATTTTTATGCATTATGTCATACTTAGTACATGTGGTTTTACTAATCCCATGCTTTTATCTATTTGTATAGTGGTTTGTTGGTGAGGAGCATTTAGGAAGCAAGACTTGGATCGTATCATCGTTCAATGGAAGTTGAAGTATGTCCTCTGTTGGCTACAGGAATAAATGTCTTTTATTGCTCTTATTGAACTATTGTAATAGACTTAGTAGTACTACATTACTATATTTCTATTGTGTATGCGCCGTGTCCCAAGTATTCTTGTGTCTAAGCTTTGATGAGATTGAAACTTAGTATTTCCTATGGATTTTATATGAATTTTTTTAAAGACTATGAAATGTTTTATGAGAAGTTTTAATTCCGCACTACTTTTCACTATATTTATGTGATGAGCAATATAAAATGGCTTGTATACGATATCCGAGAGGTCAAGTATGCCAAAAGCAGTCCGAGAGTGCCATATCTTCTATGGTGTGGTCTCGGGATGTGCCAATTTTGAGTAAATTTCGCTTCTGATCATGATTTCTATGTTGTACACGCATATGATCCTATACTTAGTACAAGTTATATGCTAACCCAATTTCTCCCCTGTTCCCACACATTTTAGGTTCCGTTCGTTGAAGGGTTTGTGACCACTTTTGAAGAAAGGTTTGGACCCATTTACCAAGTGTGGGTATATCCTCAAGTCTGAGGATGATGCCTTGTTATTTCTCTAGATATGGTTCTTTATTATCGTCTGAAGACGATCATTTCATTCTACTTGATTCAAGATATTGTTGTAGGCCATAAGTTGAATTTATACATTGTGTAAGGTCTTATGCCCATGTAGATTTGACTATGTTTAGATGGTTTAATATGAGACAACCCTTTTAGGGAAATATTATGTATGTTGTCTATATGTGCCAAAAAAGTATAAGACTATGTAATCTTCTTATACGAAGGGTCAATGCATATTCACTATGATATATTATGTGTAGGCGAGAGGTATTAGTAACCCTTATGAAGTAGATGTAGATGAAAGTTTTTAAATTTTCGGCACTTTTAGCCTATGATATTAATGATGAATGCTAAGAGGCTGGTCCTAGTCCTCTCAGAGGATGAAGAGGTTGTTTACGTCTAGGGGTTTTTTCCTGTGACACTTGGTTCTGGATTCGATGATTTCTTCATCAAATTTCTTGGATAATCTAAGAAATGATATGGTTATCCTTTATCTAGGTGTAGCTTTCACCCTTAAGTCAATTTCAAAGTGAATATTCAAGGCTTTCAAGTTTATGAACCCATGTTTTCTCTCTATTGCGAAGTGATGCCTTTATAAATTGGGTTAGTTGATTATAAATGCATATGAATAGAACATGTTTAAACGACTTAAGATTATTCAAGTATGTCAATACCCATGCCTAATTATAGAGGATTGTTTATGTTTTGGTAGTTTTGATTCATGTCCTTGATGGAATGATATGAGAAATTACTTGTTGAATTAGGATTTATTGACTTGATGTTGATCAACATGAAAGGTGGAGATGTTTACTTACTGTGTATAAACATGCCCTTGAAGGTATAGTATGAGAAATTTAAGTGTTATAATGAAATTGTATAAATGTGTTCTCAGTGAGGTTAATTTGATCATGTTTGAATGAACATGTTTTATTATTGAATAGCTATATTTCAATTTAACACTTACTAATATTATGATATAATATTAAAGGTTCTTAAATATACTGTATATCTCGAATCGGTAGGCTTATGCATTCTTTTCTTTAATTAATGACTATATTGGTAATTGTTGAATCTTTGGATCAGTAGTCTAGGGGCACCCTTCCACACATGCTATAATGAACCATAGGATCGATAGGCTCAAGGAACGCGTCCATTAATGATGGTAATGAATCTTTGAATGGGAAGGCTTATGGCACCTTTTCATGAAGTTTAATAATTAGTCTTGAATGGGTAGGCTAATGTAAACCTTTCAACAAGATATAATGAGATTTACAAAATGTACCTTAAATTAGTAGGCTTTAGGTACCCTTTCATCTGGTGATTAATTTAAATAGAGTCGGTGGGCCAGTGACCCTCTCATATGTGATAATGTAAAAATAATGAACTATTCTATGGGAATGTAGGCTATGAACTAGTTGGATTTGGTTAGATGATAACTCCCTGTAAGTTAGGCATGACTTTGAATATTCCTGTACCTTATCCCATAATCTAAGTCTTCACATACGTGTGGGGACTTATCACACAGGATTCCATGTCATGCTCTCATGGTTTGTAACAACCTGAGAGTATATCGTCGATGAAATGGAAACCTCAAATCATTACAAGATGTACTTGACCTCTCAAAGGTCTTATAAAAGCCCATAGACATCAATCATCACATATATATATATGAAAAGTAGTGCAAAAATAAAACTTATAAGAACAATAGTTCAAATCTCTTTTTATTGAAAACAAAAGAAAGATTGTCTCTTTGTATCCATCTTAAACACATGAATGTATTAGGGTCACATCCCATACATCAAAAAAAGGAAATACTAAAGTCTATTACATTGTATTTTTAAAAGGAAAGCTAAAACATAACTATATCCTCGAATCATATGAGGACATACCGAGATTTCTTGAGAGAATGATATTCCCAAGTTTAACTTCCAAGAGACTCCTCCATTTCCACCTGAACCATTAGAAATTAAACAAATATGGGATTAGCACTTTAAATGCACCAAATATGGTGACATGCAATAAAACCACGATAGAACGGAAATATATTTTATAACATGTTTTTATTCTCTTTTGAATAAAGCTTCATTAAACAAGTATAAGAACCACTTTCAACTATTACTTTACATATAGGAAATATTCGAGTAATCCACCATATAAAACTATCATCACTTAGAAACCATATAAGCGTATAAACCTCCTACCAAAGGTTTATCCTAAGACTTACTTGAGTAAGACAAGAAGACACCACCCATACACCCTCTTAAAGGAAACTTTAGCAATCCATAAGGCTACCTAAAGTAAGATTATTCTCTTTTCATCACATAGAATTTTTACCCAAGGTTACTATAAGACTCATTTGCGTAAGAGATGAAGAGACTGCTTATACACCCTCTTCAAGCCTACCTATGCAATCCTCAAAGCTACCTAGAAAAGGATCCTTCTATTGAACATACATTACCTTAGTCAAAATATCTATTTTACATTTAAAAGATATTCAACAATAAGAGGAAGTCACATAATTGTCTTGATGGACTTAGGGAACATTATTCTAGTATCTTCAAAGCCTACTCATGCCATGTATAAATAGCGTCCCATTCAACTACCTACACATAGTAGAACTTCTCCAACAATATAATGCATCACACATCATGAGAATAGGCATAATATAATTACACAACACTATTTAGGTATGGAATCCAAAGTCTACCTCTACTCCGCGGAAGGTGTTCTACTTGCCAAGGGTAGAACTAGGACACATCCCATGTAGGCACATGGTTAAGGAACTTGAATGGTTTATTGGTACTATAGTATCATCTTAAGTATAGTCACTACCACAAGAATATTCACTCGGTGATCTGCCTTTGTTGTCATAAGTCCATCATTCAACTCAAGAATGATATAGGGCTTTTAGTTCAAGGATTCTATTAACCTTGTTTCTAAAATCAAGGTTCCAAGTTCTTGGCCCTTTTTTCATATTCATGGTCGTATATTAGTAATCCCTAGAAAGGCACCATCTTAGGTCTACCAATCCTACACTTTCATTCAACATTCATCAATACACATACATCAGAAAGTTACTTAAGTGTACTAACTCAAGAGTTCTTATTCACATACTTTCATGTATCAAGTAAAGGGACATAGGTATACCAATCAAGAAGTGCAGCTATCGAGTGCGTTTCGCCACTCCTTGTCACGGCTCAAAGGGGTTTTGAAGGTTGCTTGCAATTGTTTAGAACCTGAAGCCGCTCTCATCTTAACGGCTCGCTGCCTATTTAGTTACATTTTTTGTTTTGATTCCATATAAGAACTACAGATCCTGGCCCCCTCCCTTGAAAGCTCCTGGTGCTGCGACTATCACCGGTAAGTTGCGTCGGATGAACGCCCTTTCTCGACCCTATCGAGCTCTTCCCGAACCTCCGCCTCTCCTCAACGAAACATAATATCACATATTCAATAACATTAAATAATCATATAGGAAAAATTAAGTCTACTTTACTAGATACCTGTAAAAATGTATAAATGCATCATCATATTCTATGATATTCACATATAATCCAATAATAAGAACTTACACTTGAACCTAACATATACATATACACATAATCATCCATCACATTAATCATCTATATAAGTTATAACATGGTAATATCACAATTCATATAACAGTGTCGACAAGGCCATAATTCTTGCGTAATTCAATAGTCCAATACCATCAACAATAAGAATTCAATACAATTAAGCCATGATTTATTCAAAAACATTAGATAAAAAAATAGAAATTCATGAAAATATGGGTTCATACAGTTTTTGATCTTAAAACTTTCAATTTATATCAATTCTATCATGAAAATTTGATATAGACTATTTTATTCAATAACACATACCTAGAATTAAGAATAGGAAATAATATGTTTTGAAACATCTTTGAAAAACCTTTGGAAGTGGCTCCTTAATTAAAAGAATAGTCAAGGATTAAGCACCATACCCATATTGAAGATTATCCAAGAAAATGATGAAGAACTAATGGATAAATCAAACTCTTAGCTTCATCCTTGCTCCTCGCTTCAATGGAGTCTATAGAGTTATTATTTGATCTAGGGTTATGATTTTTGAATAATGAATTCTAATTTAGAGTTTTGACTTATAAAGTAAATCAAAATACCTAAAAATACCTAAAATAACCACCCAATACTTAATTAAAATTCTAGGTGGACTTCCCAAATAAACCTAGCCTTGGACGAGGCACCTGCAGAAAAATTCAGGTGTCAATCAATGAACCAATTGACAGACCTTGGACTTATCAATGGACCGTCATGTTGGTCCATTTTTCTTTAGATACTGGTGTTTGGGTGTTTAAGCTCCAACAACTAAGTTTCGAGCAACGCGCCGCGTGGACAAGGTGTACTTAGGATTATGGGGTTTCATTTTGGCTGATGGTTTGGAACTTACTTGTACTGCTGTCAAGTCAAAATTTGAGTCCTCCTCAAGGACCCTTAGGGTGGTACTTGGGGAGTCGTGTCTAGATGTTTCAACACTAAGCACATTCATCTAGATGTTAGGAACCTCTCTTATCAATTTGAACTTCAACAACACGTAAAATATGCAAAGATACATACAAACTCACTAGCACGTCTAAAGGCTAACATTCGAATGTCTTGTTTATTATGTGACGTTTCAATCGAAAACTCTTCCAAACTCCTCAAACTGACTTCTATAACTTAAATTCATCAGTTTAACAAATTATTAACTCATGACATACATGTTAGACTATAGTTTAACCTAGTTTATTTTAGGGTCGTTACATGGTCAATGTCAATAAAATGCTTATTACCATCATGTGAGACATCATTATCATTTCTTGGTAAATTCTACGAAGTGTAGGTAGTAGTATAGGATGCTACATATACATTTCACGAGTAGGATTTAAAAGGGGTCATTGTGAGTGTCTTTAAATATTAATGTCTATGATATTAATGTTTCATCAATGAAGATAATCAATAATTTTGACTCATAAATATTTAAATGTTATGTGCATTCTATAGTTGAGTTATAGTATGAATTATTTCTTTCTTCCATTCCTTATTAATTATATGTTTCTTATATGGGAATATGATGATAGGTTGAAAATGAATGAATGGTAATTTTACTTTTGATGACGTAAATGTGGTTCCTTAGTATGGATGGTGGTATGGAATGCTATCCATATATTGTAGAAGGTATGGAATAAAACTTTATCAAGGTGAATTTCAATGGTAAATGTAATGGTTTCCATGTTAATATTTTCCAAATGTTAATTTATAACTTATATGATGCTTATGCTTGTATATTATGTCTTTTATGCTATTGTTCATGATATTTCAAAAAGTCGCATATTGTAAGGTTTGCAATGTAATTGTACCCTTTTAACCATTAGTTCCATGATAATCATACTTAGTATATCTCTGTGTACTAGCCCATATTCTTCATGTTGTACTACAATTTTAGGTTCCTTGAAGTGATTTCGTTGTCTTACTTTAAATACTTGGACTATGTTCCCACCAATACTTGGTATGTCCTCACGATTTAAGGACAATATTTTATGTTATTTGATTCATGTAATAGACATTGAGGAGTTTATTTTGTTTGTAAAGGGATATGTCCTTAGAATGTTTACGATTATGTCTAAGATGTTCATACAGTTTTTTTGCATTTCATGTTTTCAAAAAAAGGAATGATGAGCATGCCAAAGAGTTGTGAGGTGATTTGTCCAATATTGGGCAAACTGTGGATTCACATGCAATCTCAATCAAGCATCTTGAGTTGCAAATTGTCCAAATTTCTACAACTGGGAACCCACGTCAAGTGGGTACTCTTCCTAGCAATACTGTCCATAATCTAAAAAATCATGGACATTGCATTGCAGTCATTACTTGAGGGGGTAAGGAAACCATTGATCCACCTATGCCATCTTCTGAGGAATATGAGGTGAGAAAAGATGATAACGGTGAGTTGGTAGATAAAGCGGTGAAAGGAGAAGGATACCCGAAAAGGTAATCCCCGTTCCTACACTACCACCTCTATTTCCGCAAAGATTGGTAAAGAAGATTGAGTATGGTAAGTACCGTCATTTTATTACTATGTTGAAACAACTTTCCATCAATATCCCTTTGATAAAAGCTCTAGAATAAACGCTAGATTATGCAAAGTTTATGATAGGTAAGGTTACTAAGAAGATATTGGTCAGTTTTGAGGATAATGATGGTCTGCATCATTGTAGTGCTATTACTCTAAGGTCTTTTGTGCTAAAGAAAGAAGATTTGGGCGCTTTCACTATTCCATGTACCATCGGCTTGTTACACTTTGCTAAAACACTATATGATCTTGGTGCAAGCATAAATCTCATGACTCTCTCTTTTTACAAGAAATTGGGTTTGGGTGACCCAAAGCACACTATGATGCAGTTACAGATGGAGGATTGAACAGTGAAGAGGCTTATTGGGATACTCCATGATGTGTTAGTGAAGGTTGAATCATTTATATTTCTAGTTGATTTTGTGATTCTTTACTATGAGGTGGATTTTGAGGTGCCTATTATTTTTTAGAGGTCGTTCCTTGCTACCGATCACGCCTAGGTTGACATGGAAAAAGGGCAAATGAAGTTTAGGTTAAAAAATAAAGAAGCAACTTTTAACGTTTTTAGATCCATGAAGTAGAGTGATGAGCTACAAATAGTATCTTTATATCCTACATGGTTGAGAGTACGTCTAAAGTACAAATTGAGGGTTGCCTTGGTGTTGAAGCACTAGAGGTAGTGATCATGAATTTTGAGAATGATGGTATTGAAAAGTATGGGTCGTTGGTTGCGGCACTTCGAGGTGACTTTCAGTTCAAACCAAAGAAATTGGAGTTAGATATAAAGCATCACGAGTCTTGACCTGCGAAACCATCTATTGAAGAGGCCCAAAAATTAGAGCTTAAGTCTCTACCACGTCATCTAAGGTATGTATTCTTGGAATGATATGACACTTTGTCGGTAATGATTGCACCGGATTTGAATATGGAACAAGTAGAGTGCCTTGTAGAAGTGTTAAAAAGTTCAAACGAACCATTGGTTGGACTATTGTGGACATTATTGGGATCCCACCCGCTATTTGTTAAAACAAATTCCATCTCATGCCCGATCACAAGCCAAGTATTGAGCACCAAAGACATTTGAATCCACCTATGCAAGAGGTGGTTAAGAAGGAGATTATTAAGTAATTGGATATCGGAGTCATATATCCTATCGTAGATAGCAGTTGGGTATGCCCTATTAAATGTGTGGCCAAAAATTGCGGAATGAGAGTGGTCGCTAATGTGAAGAATGATCTTGTTCCAATAAGGCCGGTAATAGGATAGAAAGTTTGTATGGATTACCGGAAATTGGATGCATGGATTGAGAAAGACCATTTTCCTATGCCCTTTATGGATAAATTGTTGTATAGGTTTACAGAAAAAGGGTGGTACTGTTTTCTTGATGGTTATTCGAGTTACAGTCAAATGTCTATTGCATAAGATGATCAAGATAAAACTACCTTTACTTGGCCTTATGGGACAATCACATTCAAGAGGATGCCCTTTGGGTTGTGTAATGCAACTGCTAATTTTCAGAGATATATGATGCTGATATCTCCAATAAGGTGGACGACACAACTGAGGTATTTATGGATGACTTTTTAGTTGTTGCGACTATTTTTATCATTGTTTGAGTCACTTAGCCGAGGCTCTTAAAAGATGTGAAGATTGTAACCTTTTGCTAAATTGGGAAAAATGTCACCTAATGGTGAAAGAGGGTATTGTATTGGGACCATCACATCGTAGAGAAGGAGATAGAGGTTGATCGAGCAAAAGTTGAGGTTATAGAGAGACTTCCTCCACCCATCTCGGTAAAAGGTATGAGAAGTTTTATTGGGAATGCAAGCTTCTACCGGAGTCTTAATAAGGATTTCTCCAAAAGTGTACATCCTCTGTGCAAGTTACTAGAGAAGGACTGTAAATTTTATTTTCATGAATCCTGTTTGAAAGCATTTGGAGAGTTGAAGGAGAAGTTGGTGTCTTGGGGTGGTACTGTGGTAATGTGTAATGCTAGTGAGGTTGCTGTTGGTGTGGTATTGTGAAAAAGAAGGGATAAAATCCTTCACCCCATTTATTATGCTAGTAAGGCCCTATGTGAGGCCCAAAAGAACTTCACTTTGACTTAACAAGAGCTCCTTGTAGTGGTATCTGCTTTTAAAAAATTTTGCTCCTATTTGGTTGGCACAAGAGTCATAGTGCATATTGACCACTCCTTTTTGATATATTTGATGGCAAAGAAGGATGTGAAACCATGCTTTATTAGATGGATACTACCATTGCAATAGTTTCATTTTGCGGTGAAAGATACAAAAGGGACCATAAATCAAGGTGCCGATAACTTGTCCAAATTAGAGGATGAAGCTATGTGAGAGTTGGGTTAAATGGCTGAAATTGATGATACCTTCCTTAATGACCATGTATTGGACACTTCTCATGACTTGATTCCATGGTTCGCCGATTTTGTGAATTATCTGGCTAATAATGTAGTCTCGGCGGACTTGTCTTTTCATTAGAGGAAAATGTGCATGCAATGTGAAAAGTTCTTTTGGGATGAGCCTTATTTATACTGGATTTGTGCTGATAGGCTTATTCGCTGATGTGTGCCGGAAGTTGAGATGCTAAGTGTTTTGGAGGCATACAATTCCTCATAAGAGGGTGGGCCTCATAAAGGTATCATGATTTCCCATAAGATTTCGCAGTGTGGGTACTGTTGGCAATCCATCCTCCAAGATTCTCATGAGTTCTCAAAGGCATGTGATAGGTGCCAAATAGATCGAGGCATTTCAAAGATTTTAGAGATCCCTTTAAATCCCATTCTAGTGATAGAGTTAGTTGATGTATAGGCCATTGATATTATGAGCCCATTTTTGAGTTCTAATGGGATGAAATATATTCTTGTGGCAATGGATTATGTGTTAAAATGGATGGAAGCCATAGCACTTGCCAACAATGAAGGGAAGAGTGTCATCGCGTTCTATGAAAATAACATCTTCTCTAGATTTGGCAGACCTAGGGCCATTATTAATGATAGGGGATCCCACTTTTGCAACAAGTTGTTGAAAGGATTATTGGAGAAATATGGGGTTCGCCACAATTTAGCCACTCTATACCATCAACAAACTAGAGGGCAAGATGAGGTGTCCAATAGAGAAATCAAGTAGATCCTATCGAAAATGGTAAATCTAATAGAAGGGATTGGTCAAAGAGGGTTGATAATGCTCATTGGGATTACCGGACAACATACAAGACTCCCATTTGTATGTCTCCATATCAACATATATATTGGAAGGCTTGTTACCTGCCGGTTGACTTAGAGTATAAAACCATGTGGGCGATGAAGAAACTGAAGATGATTGGAACGAAGAAGTGGAATAGAGACTTCATGGGTTTAATGAGATTGATGAGTTCATCCTAAAAGCATATCAAAGTCAAGCCCTCTACAAAGAGAAGATTTATAAGTGCCATGACCAAAAGATTGAGAAGCGCGAATTTTTAGTTGGGGATTTTGTACTTCTGTTAAACTTTAGGGTGCGCTTGTTTCTAAGCAAACTCAAGTCCAATAGGACTGGTCCATTCTTGATCACTAAAGTGTTCCCACATGGAGAAGTGGAGTTGAAAAATAGAAGGGTGCAAGGTTCACGGTAAATGGGCATATAATCAAGATCAACCTAGGGCATGCGGAGAGTGCCCATGAAGAGGTTGACGCATATCACCTTGATGAAGTTTGAGTAAGAAAGGGTCTTGCGTCGTGACGCAACATTACATAAAGATCTTCTTGGGAGGGAACCCAATGTTTATCCTCTAGACAACAGCAGGATTTTGTTTTCTTTGTAGGAACAATTGCATTAATTTTTTTTGGTTTTCATTTACTTAATTTCATGGGTTAGAATTTTCTTTTATTATTTTAGTATGTTGGCTAGAGATTATTTTAGGGTCAGTGTTTAAAAAGTTTCCAGAAAACACAAAACAAGGGCTTAATGGGTGCTAAATGTGCAGGGACAAAACCATAGGAATTCTTCAAAAATTGGTATGGTGCACAAATCAATGGACTGATCGGCAGACCATCGAAGGTGTCTGTAGATCCCAGGTATATTTTAGAGTTTTGACTTACTTAGGCCGCAATCGAAGGACAAGTCAACGGATCATCGACGGGTTACCATCAGTTCACAAAAACTAGTGAACCCACTTGACCCGACTGGATATAAAAGAAAATAACTATTCATTTACCTTCCCACATCTTCTCAAATTTCCCTCAACTGTTACCCTCCCTCATTCTCATTTGATCCATCTCTTCACGAATCTCATCTGTAGCCGGGTTGTGTGTATGTTGCACTACAAAGGTGTTTATCCCAGTGGTCGACTTCCTAGTGCTCCAAGCCTTATTTTTGCGAGAGATTTTCTCCATGTTCTCTGCGATCTCTGCATATGTTCACTCACAATAAGAACCACCCGCAATAGTATCTAGTAATTCCTTATTATTATCATCTTGCCCCCGATAGAAGTACTCTTTCACCGAGTCATCATTAATGTGTTTGTTTGGGACACTTCTCACAGATGCGGTGAACCTATTCCAAGAGCTACTCACTGTCTCCCTAGGCAATGCCACAAAGTTGTTCACTCTATCTTTGTGTATGAGATTTTTAGACACCAGGTAATACCGTGCTAGGAACACATCCCTCAACTTCTCCCAAGTATAGATCTAATTATAGGGCAACTCAGTGAACTAAATTACGGCCTCTCACAACAGTGAGAGAGGGAACACTCTTAACCCGATGATGTCCATGTCCAAGTCTTGCCTCCCTACACAACTCTCACACACTTACCCTAGTTTGGCGATGTGAGCCTGTGGATCCTCAGATAGTAGCCCCAAACACAAACCTGTAGTGGTGAGCATCTGCATCAAGCAACTAGTTACCACGAATGTAAGACCCCGTGGTAGAGGAGGTAGGACAAAAGGTCCATCTGAATTAGTCATGTTACCATTGCGCCTATAAAACTCTTGAGGGCATGGGGCGGGAGGTTGCCTACTCAAAGCACCATCACTTGGTTTCTCCACTGTCACTTGGTTGTGAGCATCAACCGACAGAGGAAGTAGACGCTTGATCCCATCACCTAGATTTTTGGGATTCTGTTGATCATTCATTTTTCGTAGTCTATGGTTCAATTCTTCATCGATTGAAAGTATTGGTTCTCCTCGATTTCTCTACTTGGCATACAATAGAGCTAGACCTGAAAGACACAAAAATAAAGAAAAAAAATTAAAATTAAGAAATTGTTGAAATTCAGTAATTGATATTAAAGATACTCTAAAAGCCACTCTCCCGTGAAGCGCTGCCAAAATTTGATACGCTCAAATTACATTTCCGTAAGGAAGTATAAGCGATCGTATCAAGTAAAGAACCCAACTATTATATTGGAATTGATCCCATGAAGAAAATGATTTAGACTTAACTTTAATGTACGATTACCTCTATTTAGTCAACTCCTCTCCTAAAACTAGTAATTAAAGGGAGGGGGTTGTGAAAGAAGAGTGTTTATATGTTGTGAAATCAAATAAGTGAAAAGAGTGAATATTGGTGTTTGTTAAGTTGTGAGAGAAAGTAAGGTGTAAGTGTTCCCCATTGGTTCGTAACGCCATAATCCTAGATTATAACAATTCTTCCCTCATGTTTTGCATGCAAAATGATAAGTTACGTATCTCTAAATCCTTGGTCTTACAATTAGAGAATTTCACCCCATACCTTGATCCGGCAACATATGTCTAATTTACTAACCCTTACCTTCATATTAAGCATCATATTCGATGTTTGAATTTGTTATTACTTTTCACCAATCAAAACTAGCTTATTAAATCGTATCCACTAAATCTATGTCGATAATTCTTTTCTCATTAACTACCCCTTCGTCCAGGAAATAGTAATAAGTCGAGCCTTAACGCGCGCACTCGTTGAAAATATTTCTAAATAAAGGAATTGTAGATGCATGCAATAACCTAGTTGAGAATTGTTATATGGCTAGGTTTATTTTGTTAAACACCCATGGTTCCCACAAACCTAGTTCTGAAATTAGTTACACATGCTTTGAAAAACACAATTCATATTTGATGAATAATAAATCATGAACTTATGAACCATAAGAGATAGATTAAACACAACCTATAGTTGGCAAAATTCTTATGCCGATAATAGAGGAAGAGATCTTGAGTTTTAAATAGGTAATCATGTCTAATTGAATATTTCACATATGAAAGGAGTGATGAGATTTGGTATGAAGGTGAAGTTAAGACTATGGTATGTTAGTCTCTATGAGGTTTTGCAACGAATTGGAAAGGTTCCTTATGAGTTGGAACTACCTAGTGAACTAGCTTCAGTTCATCCGTTGTTTCATGTGTCTACGCTTAAAAAATCAGAGGTGATCCTATGGCTATTATACATATTGAAGGCTTAGGGGTTGTTGAGAATCTCTCCTATAAAGAGGTTCCGGTTTATATCCTTGATCACCAAGTCAAGAAGTTGAGAAACAAGAAAGTGGTATCTGTAGAAGTTCTATGGAGGAACCATCTGGTTGAGGATGCAACAAGGGAGGCTTAAGCCAACCTGAAGTCTTGATACCCTCATCTCTTTAACCCTTAAGGTTACACATTCATCTTAATTTTGAAAGTAATGCATGATCATGAAATTGAATTTTTTTCTAACTAGGTGCATGTTTGGTAAAAGTTCTACCAACTATAGTTTTAAAAAATCATACTCTATTGTTGCACTTATGTGTAACATTTATGCATATGTTTTCTTGAGATTATGTTTTTTTATTTCAATATTTAAAAGAACGATAGCATGGTAACTCTTTGATGAATTTTGAGCTTATGATAAGGTTGAGAAGGAAATTCCCTACTATGTTTTATGAAGATGGAGCTATTATTTGTTATGTGCCATGAATTGAGTGCTATGTTTAATGTTATGGTATGTGTTGTGAGGAGTTGTAATAAACTCCTATGAGTTGTGACTCATTATGATTTTATGTTGTTGATTGGTTTTGCAGCTAGTGTTAAGTTTGTTCCTACCCTGCAAAAGATTTTAGTGTCATTCGGGGATGAATATTCCTAAGGGGTGGGGGGAAATAATGTAACACTCTGGAAACACCATGATTTAGATTAGAGATTAATATATCAAATAATGTTTAAAATTATTTTTCCATACCTATATTAATGTAATAAACTCATTTGAAAAATGATAGAGCCAAAACGACTAAGAAAAACCTTGACGTCCATAAACTAGCTAATTTCAAATAGTTGACGTCCCTATGATTGATTGATGTTTAAAGGTGTCAAATGAAGTCCATAACTTTTAAAGTTACCTTGTATAGGTATTATTTAGTACAAAGGTTCCAAACATGCGTGGGCAAGATGCCAGACAGCCTTCGAGCATGCAAGATTTGGAGGTGTGGTGCGTGACGCGAGCTGAACACAAGGTGTTCTTCCTCAATACTTGAGAGGTAACCTCCCAAAGAGAGAGTGACATTCACCTCACTGCATCAACTCAAAATTCAATAATGACGGGATTGATCCTCGCGAGGCGCAACTACATACTAGAATCAGTAAACTTGTATTTTTTGTAATTTAACTTATTAAAAGACCCATTTAAGTGGAGCGTCTTTTGGGTAATTCATAGGATGACTACATTTTGATATTTGCTCTGTTTTCAAAAACTTTTAGACATACCAAACCAGATCAAACAAAATTTATCTAATACTCTCGAGAACACTCTCTTCTTCAAACTCCATTGTAGAACAAGAAGAGTTTAAGGAAAAAGATAAAGACCTTAAGCTTTTCATTCAATTTTTTGTGGATTCTTAATATATAAGGTATAGGTTTTCCCTCTTGAGACTCCTTTACCCAATAGGTCCTTTCAAGATATGTTTTCAAGAACTTCAAATTCCAGATTTCTGATATTTGATAAAAAGCAATTGTATACTATGATTAAGAATGCATGTATTGTTGAGTTTTGACTTGTAAGTATGTATTTTCGTGGGAATCATATTTATTATCAATTTATTGGTTTCTAATGGGTTATACCCTTGCTTTATGACACGTAAGTGTAGGGATTGGAAAATTAGAGTAGACTTAACTCTTAAATGACCCTTTTTCCTTACCCTACACTATGCATTGATCTTCTATATGATTTTATTAGTTTTTCTGTATTATGATATTGAGGATTTCACTAAGTATGGTTATGAATATTGGAAGATGAATAATGTTATTGGAAGAAAGAGGTAAGTCTTCTAACGGTGATTACTCTTTAATGTTTATCTTAGGCTATAAATTTATGATGCTATGGTATGGAATTATGTATGATGTTTCTATGTGAATATGCAGGGCTATGAAAATGCTAAATGTGACAATCATGATAATAATACGAAAATGCAAGCTATGATGTTCTCTTGTATGCTTTATAAAAGATTACTATGTTATATTAATCTCACATACGAAGGGTTACGATGAAAGGAAATTCTCATATAATCACAAAGAGCTCATGATCATGTTCATACTAGGAGTGCATCTAATATGACGTATGATAATTTAATGATAAAATTCAAATTAAAGGTTATTCAAGAAAAGGACTTAAGATAAACACGGATGAACAAGATATGATGGGTGTCCCTTCCATAGTTGGAAGGTAGGTTCACAATGTCTATCATGATATTTAGGCTGCCATGTAATGTGAAACTATTCGTCTCTAATACATCTCCTAGTTCTTGAACTATGTTTCCACAATAGGTTACTAGGTAGTGAATCAACCTAGAAAGCTATGTAATGTGTGGTTCTACTTTGGCCGGTAGACCACCTTCTTTTGGTGTGGGGTTTTATGACATCGGATTTCATGTTTATCTCACATGGTCTATGTTTGTTAAGACGAATGTCTCCTCATGTAAAATGAAAGACAAGTAGATGAACATTGACTAGGGTGACTTGAGGAGTTAACTTAGTAAAGGTAGGGGTATGGGACTCTACCTAGACATTGCACAAGTCAAATCTAAGGAATGTCCTAGACGATTGTTCTAATGTAATATGATAACATGAAAGGTATGATGCTTATGATACAATATGGTACTCTTATATGATCTAGGTGATTAGGATACATACCTTATTGTGTTATATTGCTATATGAAGTGATGACTAATTATGCTACAAGTTATACGAAGCAAAGTTTTACTTATGGTCTCCTATCTTATGTACTTGGTTGTGTTGGGTTATGGGGCTTTACATGACCATTGCACATGTAAATAGGGGATGGGATCATCAGTTTTTTTTTGTATGTTATTTTATATGATCTAGTGAATATGAAAGGTTAACATTACTATGATAATATGTCTTCAATTATCATCATGCACCAAGTTGATTGATATAATGTGGTTTCACGGTATTTTTAGTACTTTTTACTTAAGTTTAGTGTGTGTCCAAAAGCCTTTTTGTATTGATTTTTATGTAAGTTTCTCCTTATTTGAAGGAAATCTGTTCAAAGATGAACGCGGATGTTTTTGAGCAAGAAATGCAGAAATGTTACCACCTACGGAGCTTATGACGGTCTATCGAGCTTGTGACGGTCCGTAGGTGGCATTATAGTGAAGCTGCTGAAGGAAGATGGGAAGTCTGACCCTAGTGTGGGATTAGGGATGTCCATGATGGACCGTCATAGCAACAATGTTCCGTCCTGCAGGTTCATCGTGATGATCAGAGAGTATTTCCAGTACCCAAATTCCAAGAAGTTTAAGTAATATGGGACGGAGACCCTCGACAGGCCATCGTGCTTGGAACGGTCAGTCATACCTTTTCGTCAAGGGTAATGAGGAGAGCAGCTGATGACTTTGTTAAGTATGGAACGATGGAGGCCATAACGGCCCGTCATAACTACGACAGTCGGTCACGAGATCCGTCGACCCAGCCGCGTTTTGATAGATTTTCAGTGATTAGAGTCCCTCTTTTATTAGGTTTTTTGTTTTTTATAAATCATTTAAAAAACCTCATTTTTTGGGTTAGACTCTTTTATGTTAGACTCTTTTAGGTTAGACTCTTTTATGTTAGACTTTTTGTTAATAGACCTTTTTTGATTGTTAGACTTTTGAAGAATCTTTAGTTCTCTTGTTCAAGTATTGAAGGATTAATTTCATTAATTGATACAGTTTTTATGGAATTGATTGTTGGTGCGTTTGTTGATAAACCATACACTTTTTATGGAATTGATTATTGGTGCGTTTGTTGATTAACCAAGTGAATTTTTGGATTTTATTCTTTCTGGTTAAAGTAAGTGCATGAATTCTTATATTACATATATGAATATTGTTATTATGACTATGGGTAACGAAACTCTATAACTAGGGTTGTGGGAACCACGGGTGAATAATGAGGTAAAATCTAACTAAAATAGCAATTCTAGAATAGTGTCTTGCATGTATTGATAATTCTTTCGTTTAGAAGTCTTTTTAACAGATGGTAAACGTTTGAACTTGCCTTAATGCTACTTTCCGGAGCAAGGAGGTAGATATTAGGAAAAGAAATATCAACATAGATTTAGTGTATACTATCTAATAGGCTAGTGTCGATTGGTACAAGGTAATAACTTAGTAAAATATCTAATACAATGCTTAATGTGAGGTAAAGGTAAGGGTTAGTATAGCAACACATGTAGCCGGACCAAGGTGCGGAGTGAAATTTTCTAGATGTTGGCCAAGGATTTACAAATACATAACTGTCACTTTGCATGCAAGATATTAGGAAAGAATTGTTATACTTAGAATTATCATGTTAGGTGGGGAACACTTAAACCCTAGTTACTTTTATTAATTTATTAAGCTCCAAGATTTGAACCTATTCTTTGTTCACTTTAGTTTAGCTAATTATTTTCATTAATTTAGATATAAAACCCCCCCCTTACTGTCTTTTGTTTTTTAATGAAATAATTGACTAAATAATAGTAATAATAGATTAAAGTTTAGTCTGAACTATTTTTCTCGTGGGAACGATTCCAACCTCATTTGTTGGGTTCTTTACTTGATACCACCTCTTTACTTCTTATTTGAGAAGTAAGTTTGAGTGTATCAAATTTTCACGCTTTGAGATTAACTTATACTTATTATTAAAGTTTAGTCAATATTTTCTTGATTTTACTTTTCTATTGTTTTTTATTCTTGCATAACTATCTTTTTTGTATGCAAAATACACGGAGAGAAAGAGAACCCTTGTTTCCCTACGATCACGAATTAGAGCGCACACTATGCAATATGAATACAAACTTGGATATTAACGATGATAATACAAAAAAGAACATCACAGTTCCTGTTGATATTCATGGTCAATTATTACCCGATGATCCGGGTGAAAATCAACAAATGGGAAAAAATCCCGCTCCATGCCCTCTAGAATTCTACAAAGGTTATGATGATATTGCAGACTCTGATAGGCCACTTGTATTGCCCCCTCTACCACAAGGACACACCTTTGTTGTAACTAGTACTGTGACGCAAATGCTCACTGCTAGAGGTTTGTTTTTAGGGCTATGAGGACCCACATGACCATCTAGCTAAGGTAAGAGAAGTGTGTAAAAGCTGTGTAGGGAGGCCTCATTTGGATTTTTATGTAATAGGGCTAAGAGTATTTCCTCTCTCATTGACGGGAGAGGCTATTATTTGGTTCATTGAGCTCCATTATAACTAAATTTTCACTTGGAACCAACTAAGGGATGTTTTGTTAGCACATTACTACCCGGTGTACAGAAACTAAACCACAAGGACAAAGTGAACAACTTTGTGGCACTACTAGGAGAGTCAGTTAGTAGTTCTTGGGATAGATTCACTTCATTTTTATAAGAGTCCCCAATAACGGCATAGATGATGAGTCACTAATGGAAAACTTCTATCGGGGGCAGGATGATAATAATAAATCGGTATTGGAAACTATAGCGGGTGGTTCTTATGGGGAATGTCCTTATTCTGAGATTGCCAAAAAGTTAGAGAAAATCTCCAGGAATAATAAAGCTTGGAGTACTAGGAAGTCAGATACTGGGAGAAATATCTTCGCAGTACAATCCACTCATAACCCACAGACAGATGAGATTCATGAAGAGATGGCTCAGATGAGAACTGAGCTTGGTTGGTACTAAAACATGTCATTAGGGGTGCAGAAAATATAAATGCAGTTAATTACTTGTCTAAAAAACCACCACCAAATGATTAATGCTATTATGTGGAGGATTTCTATGTGGCAAATGAGCAAACGGGGGGCTTCCGACCAAGTGGCCAAGTCTCAAATCAGGAGAATTAGCGCCACGGTCAAGGAATCTAAGGTCGGATCTATGGTAGCTTTAATCGTGAGGGTAATTATGTTCGAGATGGAAATTTCAAAAGCGACAACAACTTCAATAGGGGTAAGTAGGGAAACATATATGATAGGAATGGGTCCTATGTTCCTCCTCAAAATTGTGACGTTACTCTTAGGGATGGTGGAGGTAGTATGGCGCGAGTTGAGGATATTTTGCACAAAAGGAGGAGGATGTTCGATGCTAGTGATGAGCACGCTAACAAGTTAAGGAGTGACCTAGCGGGTATTGAGAAGAAAGTTGATACACATGCAATATTGATAAGCGACTGTGAACACACGGCAACTAGGCACTCTTCCTAGCAACATTGTCCAAAATCCGAAAAATGATAGACACTGTATTGAAATCACTACTCGGGGTGGTAAGTAAACCATTGACCCACCTTAACCGTCTAAGCAGTAAAAGGTGATAAAATATAATGATAAAGTGATAGAGGTTAGTGGTGAAGCATAAGATAACAATAGAAAAGATGCTAAAGTGCCTACAAAGGTAACTCACATGCCTAGACCACCCCCCATTTCCTCAAAGATTAGTTAAAAATACCTAGGATGGTAAATATCCACGTTTTATAAGAATGTTAAAGCAGCTTTCTATAATGTCCCTTTGGGAGAAGGTTTAGAAAAATTGCCCGGTTATGCCAAGTTTATGAAGGATCTGCTTACAAAGAAAAGATCGGTCACATTTGAGGATGATGATAGAATGCAACATTGTAGTGCTATTGCTACAAGATCTCTAGTACAAAAGAAAGAAGATCCGGGTGAGTTCAGTGTTCCTTGTACAATCGGGTTATTATATTTTATGAAAGTATTATGTGATCTGGGGGAAAGCATAAATCCCATGCCCTGCTCGATTTAAAAGAAGTTGGGTTTGGGTGATCCAAAGCCAACTGCGATGCGGCTACTGATGGCTGATCGATCATTAAAAAGGCCTAAAGGGATACTCTACGATGTGCTAGTAAAAGTTGAGTCACTAACATTTCTGAGAGATTTTTTTATTCTTGATTTTGAAGTCGATTTTGAAGTGCCCATTATTATTGGGAGGCCATTCCTTTCTACGGGTATAGCCTTAGTTTATATGGAAAAGGGGCAGAATTTTGGTTGAACAATGACGAAGTAACCTTCAACATTTATAGGTCCATGAGGCAAAGTAGTGATAATGAATTTTGATAACGATTGCATTGAAGAGTATGACTCATTAGTCGCGGCTATTGATATGCTCAAACTTAGTTCTCAAATGAGAAGTAAAGCGGTCGTGTCAACTAAATAACCCAACTAGTGAGGTTGTGATCGTTCCCACGAGGAAAATAGTCTAGACTTAACCTCAACCTATTATTACTATCGTTTGGTCAATAGCTTCCTTGGAAAGTAAAAATATAAAAAGGGGGGTTCTATATCTAAATATGTGAAAATAAACAACAAACTTGAAAGAGACACTTAACAACTTTTAATGTTGGGTTTTAATCAATTAATCAAAGTAACTAGGGTTTACGTGATCCCCACAGGTTCATAACATGATAACTCTAACTATAACAAATCTTTCCTAGTATCTTGCATGCAAAGTGATAAGTTATGTATTTCTAAATCCATGGTCCGGCATCTAGAAAATCTCACTCCGCACCTTGGTCCGGCTACCTGTGTTGCTATCCTAACCCTTATCCTTACCTCATATTAAGCATCGTATTCGATATTTGACTAAGTTATGTCCTTGTACCAATCAATACAAGCCTATTAGATAGTATGCACTAAATCTATGTTAATAATTCTTTTCCTATTATCTACCTCCTTGGTCCGTAAAGTAGCATTAAGGCGAGTTCTAACGTTGGCCATCCGTTAAAAAGACTTCTAAACGAAAGAAATATTAATACACACAAGACACTATTCTAGAATTGTTCTTTTAATTAGGGTTTATCTCATTATTTGCCTATGGTTCCCACAACCCTAGTTATGGAGTTTAGTTACTCATATCCATAAACACAATATTCAAATATATTAAATAAGAATTCATGTACTTACTTCAATGAGAAAGAATAAAGTCTGAAAATTTGCTTGATTAATCACCAAAAATCACTTGTAAGAATCTCCAAATCCAAACACTAATACACAGATTCTAATAATATGATGTCTAATCTAGCAGAGTCTAACCTCAAAAATGAGGTTTTTCGAACTATTTATAAAAAATAAAAACCTAATTAAACAAGGATTCTAATTTCTGGAAATTTGCCAAAACGCGGCAGGGTCGATGGACCTCACGACGGACCGTCGTGGTCACGACGGACCATCATAGACTCCGTCGTCGCATACTTATCAATTTCTTCTACTGCTCTCTTCATTCCCCTCAACGGCAAGTAGGACGGACCGTCATAGGCACAACGGTCTATCGAGGGTCTTCGTTTCAAAACACTTCAACTCTTGGAATTTGGGTACTGGGAACACTTCTCTGAACTTCATGACGAACCTCCAGGACGAACCTCCATAAAAATAACTTCATTTGCCCATTCAGCATGCCTGAAATAGATTTTTATGTGCTGTCCATTCACCTTGAACTACACACCCTCCTTAGTTTCCAACTCAACTGCTCCATGAGGGAATAGTTGGGTAACCAAGTAAGGACCAGTCCATTTGGACTTGAGCTTGCCCGGAAACAAGCGCAACCTGAAATTGAATAAAAGCACCAAATCCCCGACCATAAATTCTCACTTTTAAATTTTGTTGTCATGGTACTTCTTCATCTTTTCTTCGTATAGTGCTGAGCTCTCATAGGCTTTTAGGAGAAATTCATCGAGTTCATTCAACCCATTTAACCGTTGCTCTGCAGCTTCACTCCAATCCATTTTTAACTTCTTCATACCCCACATGGCTTTATGATCTAAATCAACCGAAAGTTGACAATCTTTCCCATATACAAGTTTGTATGGAGACATACCTATGGGAGTCTTATATGCTGTCCGGTAGGCCCAAAGAGCAACATCAAGCCTCCTTGACCAATTCGTTCTTCTAGCATTCACTGTTTCTGACAATATCTATTTTATTTCCCGATTCGACACTTCAACTTGCCCACTAGTTTGAGGGTGGTAAGGAGTGGCCACATTATGGCGAACCCCGTATTTCTCCAATAACCCCTTGAACGATCTGTTGCAGAAGTGGAAGCCCCCATCACTAATAATGGCTCTTGGGGTGCCAAAACGAGAGAATATATTCTTTTTCAAGAATGCAGTGACACTCTTCCCTTCATTGTTTGCGAGGGCTATGGGTTCGACCCATTTAGATACATAATCGACTTCTACTAGAATGTACTTCATTCCATGAGAACTCACGAAAGCGCCCATAAAGTCAATACCCCAAACGTCAAATAACTCAATCACAAGAATGGGGTTTAGAGGGAGCTCTTGCTTTCTTGAAAAACCACCATCTCGTTGACATTTGTCACAAGCAAACCCATGAGCATCTTGATGAAGAGTTGGCCAATAGTAACCACATTGTAATATCTTGTGAGCGGTTCGGATACCACTATGATGTCCGCCAACAGTTGAAGAATGGCATGCCTCCAACACACTAAACATTTCACATTCTCGCACACAACGCCGAATAAGCCCGTCGGCACAACTCCTATACAAGTATGGTTAATCCCAAAAGAACATCTTCACATCGTACATGAACTTTTTCCTTTGATGAAAGGACAAGTCTGATGGAGCAATATCACTAGCCAGATAGTTTGCAAAATCTGTGAACCATGGAATCAAGTCTTGTGAAGCAGCCAATACATGTTCATCGGGGAAAGTATCATCAATGTCAAACTTATCCCCTAACTCTCTCATAGCGTCAACTTCTAGACGAGACAAGTGATCACCAACTTCATTTTCACTTCCTTTTCTATCCAGCACTTCAAAGTCAAATTCGTGAAGCAGTAATACCCAACGAATCAGCCTAGGTTTCGCATCCTTCTTCACCATCAAATATCTCAATGCTGAAAGGTCAGTATGAACTATAACTCTAGTACCTAGCAAATAGGAGCGAAATTTCTCAAAGGCAAAGACTACTGCAAGGAGTTCTTGCTCAGTTACTGTGTAGTTCTTCTGAGCTTCATTTAGGGCTTTACTAGCATAGTAAATTTGGTGAAGGATTTTGTTTCTTCTCTGTCCCAATACTACACCAAGAGCCACCCCACTAGCATCACACATTACCTCAAATGGACTGTTCCAATACGGAGAAATAATGATAGGCGCAGACACTAACTTTTCTTTTAGCTCACCAAATGCTTTATGACAGGATTCATCAAAAGAAAATTTACATTCTTTCTCCAGCAATTTGCACAATGGGTGTGCAATATTTGAAAAGTCTTTGATGAATCTCCGGTAAAAACCTGCATGCCCAAGAAAGCTTCTCACACCTTTCACAGAGATCTGGGGGGAAAGTCTCTCTATTACTTCAACTTTAGCTCGATCAACCTCTATGCCCTTTTATGAAATGCGATGATCCAACACAATACCCTCATTCACCATGAAATGACACTTTTCCCAGTTTAGTACCTAATTGCAATCTTCACATTTCTTAAGAAACTCAGATAAATTGGTCAAACACCGCTCGAATGAATCACCAACCACAGAAAATCATCTATAAAAACTTCTATAGTATCCTCCACCATGTCAGAAAATATTGACATCATACATCTCTGAAAGGTTGCGGGTGCATTGCACAACCCAAATGGCATTCTTCTGAACGCAAAGGTCCCATATGGACAAGTGAAAGTGGTTTTCTCTTGATCTTCTGGTGCAATAGAAATATTATTATACCCCGAATAACCATCAATAAATCAATACCACCCTTTTCCGGAGAGTCTACCCACATCTGATCCATGAAGGGCATAGGAAAATGGTCCTTTTCAGTCCATGAGTTTAGTTTACGGTAATCCGTACACACCCTCCATCCAGTAACCGGTCTCATTGGAACAAGTTCATTCTTTTCGTTGGGGACCACAGTCATTCCCCCTTTCTTAGGTACACACAGAATTGGGCATACCCAACTACTATCGGCGATTGGATAGATTACTCAGGCATCCAACCACTTGATGATTTCCTTCTTCACTACCTCTTGCATAGGAGGATTCAAGCGTCTCTGGTGCTCCATACTCGGCTTATGATCAGGCATGAGTATGATTTGATGAGAGCAAATACCAAGAGGGATCCCAATAATGTCCACAATGGTCCACCCAATAGCTCTTTTGAACCTTTTTAGTACCTTCACCAAACTATGAACCAGTTGTTCATCCACGTCTGATGCAATGGTTGCCGGCAAAGTGTCACCATTTCCTAAGAATTCATACCTAAGATGAGGTGGGAGAGCTTTAAATTCAACTTTTGGAGCCTCCTATATCGATGGTTTCGCGGGTAGGGACTCGCGATTTTTCATATCAAGATCAAATTTCTTTGGTTTAAACCGAACATCACCTCGGTCAAGAGCCGCGACTAATGATTCATATTCTTCAATTCAATCGCTATCAAAGTTCATTATCACTGCCGCTAGTACTTTGACATTTAGACATTCTTCTATTTGTGTCTCAGATGTCTCACCCATGTTGTAGGATATAGCAGATACCGATTGGAGCTCACCACTCTGCCTCATGGACCTACAAATATTAAAGGTCAGTTCCTCATTGTTCAACCAAAATTTCATCTTCCCCTTTTCCATGTCTACTAAGGCTCTTCCCGTAGCTAGGAATGGCCTCCCAAGGATAATAGGCACTTCAAAATCAACCTCACAATTTAGAATAACGAAATCAGCTGGAAAGATGAATGACTCAACTTTTACTAGCACATCATGAGGTATCCCGATGGGCCATTTTACTGTTCGATCAGCCATCAGTAGCCGCATCATAGTGGGCTTTGGGTCACCCAAACCCAACTTCTTGTAAATCGAGAGGGGCATGATATTTATGCTTGCCCCCAGATCACATAATGTTTTTGCAAAATGTAATAGCCCGATTGTCCAAGAAATAGTGAACGCACCCGGATCTTCTTTCTTTTGGACCAGAGATCTTTTAGCAATAGCACTACAATGCTGCATTCAATCATCCTCAAAAGTAACCGATCTTTTCTTTATGACCAGATCTTTCATAAACTTGGCGTAACTGGGCATTTGTTCTAAAGCTTCTACCAAAGGGACATTGATAGAATGCTGCTTCAACATTGTCATAAAGTGCCAATATTTGCCATCCTCGGTCTTTTTTACTAATCTTTGAGGAAATGGGGGTGGTGGCCTAGGCATAGGAGTTACCTTTTTAGGAACTTCAGAATCATTTGCAATGTTATCCTTTAAATCAGCATCAACATTTACCACTTTATCTGTATCTTTTGTCATCCTATTCACATTAGATGGCATAGGTGGGTGAATGGTTTGCTTGCCACCGCGAGTAGTAATTGCCATACAATGTCCATCATTTTTCATATTTTGGACAGTGTTGCTAGGAAGAGTGCCCGGTTGCCTTGTGTTCACAGTTGCAGATAATTGGAACAATTGTAACTCAAGTTACTTAATCGATATTGCATGTGTATCAACTTTTTGCCCAATACCCGCTAAATCATTCCTCAACTCTTTATTGTGCTCATCACTAGCATCTAACCTCCTCATCATTTTATGCAACATATCCTCAACTCGCGACATACTACCTCCACCATCACTAGGAGTAACTTCACGATTTTAAGAAGGAACATAGGTTCCATTTCTGTCATTTCTATTACCGTAGTTACTCCTGTTGAAGTTGTTGTCGTGATTATAGTTTCCATCTCGGACATAATGACCCTCACTTTTGTAGTTACCATAGTTCCGACCTTGGTTACCTTGACCTTGGTGCCAATTCTCCTGATTAGAGCCTTGGGCACTTTGTCGGAAACCCCCCATCTGTTCATTTACTGCATAGGAATCCTCCTCATAGTAACACTCATCGTTTGGAGGTGGTGGTTTAGCCAAGTAGTTGACTACATAAATCTATTCTGCACCCCAGTGACATGTTTTAGTACCAACCCAAGCTCAGTTCTCATCTGAGCCATTTCTTCCCAAATCTCATCTGTAGCTTGGTTGTGAGTGGACTGCACTGCAAAGGTGTTTCTCCATGTACCAGACTTCCTAGTACTCCAAGCTTTGTAGTTTCGGGAGATTTTCTCTAATTTCTCAGCAATCTCCGCATAAGGGCATTCTCCAAAAGATCCACCTGCTATAGTGTCCAACACCGCTTTATTGTTATCATCATGTCCTTGATAGAAGTATTCCTTCACTAACTCATCGTCTATACGGTGATTTGGAAAATTTCTCAATAATGAGGTGAATCTATCCCAAGAACTACTAACTGACTCTCCTGGTAGTGCCACAAAAGTGTTCACCCTATCTTTGTGGTTTAATTTCTTGGAGACGGGATAGTAGCATGCTAAGAAGACATCCCTTAGTTGGTTCCAAGTGAAGATAGAGTTGTATGGGAGCTTATTGAACCACATAGCAGCCTCTCCCGTTAGTGAGAGAGGAAACACTCTGAGACCTATTACATCTAGATGCAAATCAGGCCTCCCCACACAACTTTTACACACTGCCCTTACCTTAGCTATATGGGCATGTGGATCCTCAGAAGGTAGCCCTGAAAACAAACCTCTGGCAGTGAGCATTTGCATCAGGCTACTAGTTACCACAAAAGTGTGGCCATTGGATAGAGGGGGCAACACAAGTGCCCAATCAGAGTCTGCTATGTTATCATACCCTCTGTAGTATGCTTTGGGCCGTGGAACAGGATTTTGTCCCCTCTGTTAATGTTCACCCGGAAAGTCGGGTAACAACTTACCATGAACATCCACTGGATCTGGGATGTTCTGGTTTGGATCTTCATCATTTATTCCAATGTTTCGATTAATATTGAGTAGTGTACGCTCTAACTCATGATCGTAGGGAAACAATGGTTCTCTTCCTCTCCGTGTATTTGGCATACAAGGAGGATAGTTCTGAAAGGAAATCAAAAATAATAAAACAAAGTAAAATCAAGGAAATATCAACTAAACTATAGTAATAAGTTCAAGTTAATCTAAAAGCTAAATTCCCTGGCAGCGGGGCCAAAATTTGATACGCTCAAACATACTTCTCAAATAAGAAGTAAAGCGGCCGTGTCAAGTAAATAACCCAACTAGTGAGGTTGGGATCCTTCCCACGAGGAAAATAGTCTAGACTTAACCTAAACATATTATTACTATCGTTTGGTCAATAACTTCCTTGGAAAGTAAAAATATAAAAAGGGGGGTTCTATCTCTAAATAAGTGAAAATAAACAACGAACTTGACAGAGACACTTCATAGCTTTTAATGTTGGGTTTTAATCAATTAATCAAATTAACTAGGGTTTACGTGATCCCCACAGGTTCATAACTTGATAACTCTAACTAAAACAATTCTGTCCTAGTATCTTGCATGCAAAGTGATAAGTTATGTATTTCTAAATCCTTGGTCCGACATCTAGAAAATCTCACTCCGCACCTTGGTCCGGCTATGTGTGTTGCTATCCTAGCCCTTATCCTTACCTCATATTAAGCCTCGTATTCGATATTTGATTAAGTTATTACCTCGTACCAATCAATACTAGCCTATTAGATAGTATGCACTAAATCTATGTTAATAATTCTTTTCCTATTATCTACCTCCTTGGTCCGGCAAGTAGCATTAAGGTGAGTTCTAACGTTGGCCATCCGTTAAAAATACTTCTAAACGAAAGAATTATTAATACATGGAAGACACTATTCTAGAATTGTTCTTTAAATTAGGGTTTATCTCATTATTTGCCTATGGTTCCCACAACCCTAGTTATGGAGTTTAGTTACTCATATCCATAAACACAATAGTCAAATATATTAAATAAGAATTCATGTACTTACTTCAATGAGAAAGAATAAAGTCCAAAAATTTGCTTGATGAATCACCAAAAATCACTTGTAAGAATCTCCAAATCGAAACACTAATGCACAGATTCTAATAATATGATGTCTAATCTAGCAGATTCTAACCTCAAAAACGAGGTTTTTTGAACTATTTATCAAAAATAAAAACCTAATTAAACAAGGATTCTAATTTCTGGAAATCTGCCAAAACGCGGCAGGGTCGACGGACCTTGCGACAGACCGTCGTGGTCACGACGGATCGTCATGGACTCCATCGTCCCACACTTAGCAATTTCTTCTGGTGCTCTCTTCATTCCCCTCAATGGCAAGTAGGACGGACCGTCATAGGCACAACGGTCCGTCGAGGGTCTTCATTTCAAAACACTTCAACTCTTGGAATCTGGGTACTGGGATCACTTCTATGAACTTCATGACGAACATGCAGTTGGGACCATCATAACCAGGTCGGACCGTCACAAGCTACGTAACCCACACTTGGTCAGACTTCCCCATTTTCCTTCAGCAGCTTCTCTACGCTACAACCTACGGACCGTCACCAGCACGACGGACCGTCATCTGCTCCGTAGGTGGTCTCTTCTGCATTTCTTCACTCCAAATCTCCGCATTCAACTTTTGATAGATTTATTGAGAAAACAAGGAGAAACCCAAATAAAAACTAGCACAAAAAGACTTTCGGACACACTAAACTTAAGGAAAAAGTATTAATTATACCGTGAAACCACGGTATATCAGCTATTTATCATGGTGATGTTCAGTTTAAACCAAAAAAATATGATTAGACATGAATAATCGCGAGTCACCACCCCCGAAACAATCTATAGAGGAGGCCCCGAAGTTAGAACTAAATTCTCTCCCACCTCATCTCAGGTATGAATTCTTAGGAAATGGTGACACTTTGCCGGTAATCATTGCATCAGATCTGAAAGAACAAGAAGTTGAGAGTTTTGTAAAAGTGGTAAAAAGGTTCAAAAGAGCTACAGGGTAGACTATTGTGGACATTATAGGGATCCCTCCCGGTATTTTTTTCTCATAAAATCAAATTCATGCCTAATCATAAGCCAAGTATGAGCACTAAAGATGCTTAAGTCAACCTATTCAAAAGGTTGTGAAGAAGAAAATCATTAAATGGTAAAATGCCAGAGTAATCTATCCGATCGCCGATAGTAGTTGGGTATGCCATGTTCAGTGTGTACCTATGAAAGAGGGAATCACTGTGGTCCCCAATGCAAAAAATGAACTTGTTCCAATGAGACCGGTTACTGAATGGAGGGTGTGTATTTTGGATTACCGTAAATCAAATGCATGGACCAAAAAGGACCATTTTCCTATGCCCTTGATGGATCAGATGTTACATAGACTCGCCGGAAAATGGTGGTACTATTTTTTTGATGGATATTTGGGGTATAATCTGATTTCTATTGTACAAGAAGATCAAGAGATAACCACCTTTACTTGTCCACATAGGACCTTTGCGTTCAAGAAAATGTTGTTTGGGTTGTGCGATGCACCCCCCACATTTAAGAGATGTATGATGTCGATATTCTCTAACATGTTGGAAGATACTATTGAAGTTTTTGTGGATGATTTTACTGTGGTTGGTGAATCATTTGAGCGGTGTTTGAACCTTTTATTTGAGTTCCTTAAGAGACGTGAAGACTGCATTTTAGTACTAAATTGGGAAAAATGTAACTTCATGGTGAAAGAAGGTATTGTTTTGGGTCATTGCATTTTAGAAAAGGGCATAGAGGTTGATCGAGCTAAAGTCGAGGTAATAGATAGACTTTCCCCCACCTATCTCTATAAAAGGTGTAAAAAGCTTTCTTGGGCATGCAGGTTTTTACCGGAGATTAATCAAATATTTTTCAAAAATTGCACATCTGTTGTGCAAACTACTGGAGAAAGATTGTAAATTTTATTTTTATGAATCCTGTCTTAAAGCATTCGGCGAGCTAAAAGAAAAATTAGTGTCTGCACCTATCATTATTTCTCCGGATTGGAACAGTCCATTAAAGGTGATGTGCGAAGCCCAGAAGAGCTGCACAGGGACTGAGCAAGAACTCCTTGCAGTAGTCTTTGCTTTTGAAAGATTTCGCTCCTATTTGTTAGGTACTAGAGTTATAGTGCATATTGACCATTCAGTTTTGAGATATTTGATTGCAAAGAAGAATGTAAAATAGAGGTTGATTCGTTGGGTAATACTGCTACAAAAATTTGACTTTGAAGTGAGGGATAGAAAAGGGACCAAAAATCAAGTTGCCGATCACTTGTACCCTCTAGAAGATGAAGTTGTGAGAGAGTTAGGGGATAAGATTGATTTTGATTATACTTTCCCCGATGAGAATGTATTGGATGCCTCACAAGACTTGATTCCATGGTTCTCAGGTTTTGCGAACTATCTGGCTAGTGATATTATTCCACTAGACTTGTTTTAATCAAAGAAAAAAGTTCATGTACAATGTGAAGAAGTTATCTTGGGATGAACCATATATATATAGGAGTTTTGCCGGGTTTATTTGTCGTTGTGTGCCAGATTGTGAGATGTTGAGTGTTTTAGAGGCATGCCATTCCTCACCTGTAGGTGGACATCCTAGTGGTATCCAAACCTCTCATAAGATATTACAATGTGGTTACTATTGGCCAACTCTTCATAAAGATGCTCATGAGTTTTCTAAAGAATGTGATAGATCCCAAAGAGCTAGCAGCATTTCAACAAAGCAATGGGTCCCTCTAAACCCCATTCTTGTGATTGAGTTATTTAATGTTATGGGTACTGACTTTATGGGTCCTTTTGTTAGTTCTTACGGAATGAAGTACATTTTAGTAGTGGTTGGTTGTATATTTAAATGGGTTGAAGCTATGGCCCTCGCAAACAATGAAGGGAAGAGTGTCATTACGTTCTAGAAAAAGAATATTTCTCTCGGTTTTGTACCCCAAGGGCAATTATTAGTGATAGGGGATCCCACTTTTTACCACATATTGTTCAAGGGATTATTGGAGAAATATGGGGTTTTCCATAATGAGGCCACTCCTTACCATCCTCAAACTAGTGGGAAAGTTGAAGGGTCAAATATGGAGATCAAACCCGAAAACAGTGAATGCTAGTAGAACGGATTGGTCATGGAGGCTTGATGATGCTATTTGGGCCTACCAGACAACATATAATACTCCCATAGGTATGTTCCCATAAATACTTGTATATGGGAAAGCTTGTCATCTTCCGGTTGAATTAGAGCACAGAGCCATGTGGTCTATGAAGAAGTTGAAAATTGATTGGAGCGAAGATGCAGAACAACGAATAACTAGGTTGAATAACTCGATGAATTTTTCCTGAAAGATTATGAAAGCTCAGCCCTCTAAAAAGAAAAGATGAAGAAGAACCATGACCTAAAAATTCAAAAACGAGTGTTTAAGGTTGGAGATTTGGTACTTTTATTCAATTCTAGGTTGTTCTTGTTTCCGGGCAAGCTCAAGTCCAAATGGATTGGCCCTTACTTTGTTACCCAACTATTCCCTCATGGATTAGTGGAGTTGGAGACCAAGGAGGTTGTGCGGTTAAACGTGAATGGACGACGAATTAAAATCTATTTCGGGCATGCTGCATCAGCGAATGAAGTGATCGAGGCATACCATCTTAATAAAATATGAGTAATTAGTGTCGTCAGTCGTGCCTCGACGTTAAATAAGGTGTTGGTTGGGAGTCAACCCAATACTTATAGTTGTCTTTATTGTAATGGTAGCATTTTCTACTAACGGGTTTTAAATTTGCAGGTAGCACATCACCAAGAAATTCTTCAGAAAATCACTATACAACAGTCATTGACGGATACATCGACGGACCTTCACGGATGCGACATACCGTCGCCTAAATACTTTGTGCTGGCTACGCCTTTCATTTATTTTCTAAATTAGGGCACACGCGACAAAACCCATGACAAACCATCGCATCTGCAACGGACCGTCGACGGGGATTCGTTGCATCATTAAACCCACTACCCGACCCAACCTGGCTAGGGAATTTCAAAGTTTGTCAACATTTAAAAAAAACCCCACCCCTTTATTCCATCCATTTCCTTCCCTCTTTCTTCCATTTCCATCCCTTTCAAATTTCCAACTTCGTATCTGTGTTTACTATCAATTGATAACTTCCCGAAATCCCCAATTCAAGAGATCTCCTTTCTACTAGTTGGAGTCTGTTGTGGTTCTGCTCTTGATAACCTACTTCATCATTTGATTGTTTTAATCCTCTTCTCATGTATGTGTCTCTGATATCTACCCATTTACATAACATTTTGGTTTTTCAATTAGTATTAGACTAATTCTTCTTGGTGGGTATTCATTCTTTGATCCAATTTTCTCTGAGAAATTGGTGATTTAGCATTTATAGTTTGCTAGGTAATTGGGTTAAATACATGTAGGTTAACACTTAGTATTCCATTTGAGTATGAGGGGATGATATGGCATCCTCAGTTCTATCTCTGCAAGACAGAACGAGACCTCGATGATGGACTGTCGTACCCACGATGGACTGTCATAGGTTCTCTTCCAACACCTCACTATTTGTTTTCTCTAAGTGTCCACAAACGGACACATGCGACCTACCTCTGTTCCCACGACGGTCCGTCCTGCACAACTGTTCTGGTTGTCAGAAACCCTATTCCTAAGGGTCTCCATTTTTTTCCATGATTCCTCTGACGGATATCTACGACGGACCCTCATACCCTCGATGTTTCATCCTGCAGAACCATTCTGGTTGTCAGAGACACTATTCCTAAGGGTCTCCAACTTTTCTAAGTGTCCTCTAACGGACATCTTAAATGGAACGTCATTAAAACGACAGTCTGTCCTACACAACCGTCATGGTTGTTAGAGACCTTTGTCCTAAGGGTCTCCATTTTTTTCCAAGTGTCCTCTAACGGACATCTACGATGGACCGTCATACCCTCGATTGTCTGTCCTACACAACCATCATGACACTTAGAGACCCCTCTCCTAAGGGTCTCCGTACTTTTTCTAAGTGCCCCACGATGGACATCGATTACAGACCGTCATTCTTGTTGATCCCTCATAACTTTCAGAGACTTCCCTTAATGGATCTCCACATAAACATAGTTTAAGTAAGACATGATGGACCCTATGACAGTGTGTCATACTCACGACGAGTCATCACCTGGTCCATCGTGTTTCACTTTTACTACAGAGCTGTCATTACAACTTCGCTCTTTATTTTTTTGTCATTTTTGCTTGTCTTGTTTGCTCTTTGTAGTACAAATATTTATTCTTTATAGGTATTATCTCTAATGTCGCCAAAACAAGATCAAGTTTACGCATGTGGGAATTAAAAGTCTGTCGCCTCATCTGTCCGACTGGTTGTAGGCTCTGATGATGAGCATGATCCCGAGTACGTGCCCCAGGCACTGTAACTTCATCATGAGCTTCACGTGCAACCAAAGCTACGCCCAAAAAGGTGTGGCATTTGACGTAGTCACAACCTCCCAGGTTAATGAGGAGTGCATACTTTCCGGCGCACCTTTTGGGTCAGCAAAACATTAAGGACTGTCTAGTTCCTTAAGAGTTTTGTGGTCGAAGGAAGACTCCGGGTCCCTAGAAGTCCCTGCACCCACCACACCTACACAATCTGCCTCGTCTGATGAGGCTAACTGTCTTGATTCTACTACAGGCTCACCCCGACTGGGGCTCTCACCCCGGTTGCTGACCAGCCTAACCGTTTGTGTGTCGATGGGAAATAACAAGTGTATTCAGACGTCAAGTTTCTAAATGATAAAGGCTTCATGACACGGACCCTTACACTGGAGAGGCGGGTCCATACAAGATGTCTCCCAACCATACAAGAGATCCACAATCTCTTCACAAGACACCGGCAAGAATGGACAGCTCATTCTTTAGGCCTCTACAGTGAGGAGTTTATCCAAGAGTTTTACGCCTCTTAAGTGGCTACTCTCCAATAACAAATAGATAGGCAGGCTACCCTCACTAAACAGGTCCCACTTGAGCACATCCGAGTACGCGGGATACAGGTTGACTTCTCCCTGCCTGCCATCCGCCGATATATGTACGGTGAGGATGTTGATTCAAATAGGACCCCTCTCACCGCCGAGTTTAACTACCGGTGGCAAATTGTAAAAGATGGCCAGTTGTTGCGTGAGCAATTGCTGAAAGAAACCACCAAGAGGTGGATGGACCTGCACTTGTCTGTTTATGGAGAGGGTGTCAAATGGGTAATGGAGCCAAAGGGATCCATCAAGAAGGCTAACTTAACCTTCACGGCTAAGTTCTTATGATGGATTGTGCGCCACTTCCTTTCCCGCACGACTACTGATAATATTGTCATATGGGATCGCACAGTTGTGATGGCGGCGATGATAGCAGGGTTTGATGTGGACTTCGCTTTACTTCTATAGGCGGTCATGCATGAGAGGTATTTTAAGGTCACAACTACTTACCCTTTTCCGTGCATGATATTTTCCTTATGCAGGTCCGCAGGTGTGCCGATCTAGAACATTAATCAAGTCTAGACTCCGCTGGGCACTGTTGATATTGACCTCATCAGGGATGAGGCCAATGAGTTGGCTCTACGCAGAGGGACACGTCAAGAGTTGCCTTCACATTGTGAAAATCTTGCTGATATAGTAGAACATGCTCGAACGGCTACGCTGGATGATTCCACAACCACTGACACTACCCTGTTTGAGTCTATCCCACGTAGTAGCACTACCCCTAGCTTCTCTCAGTCAGCCCCTTTTCCCGCTTTGGTCCCGCGTGCTAGGGTCCAGAAACTAAAGACTCAGATGGCCACACTTCTGCATCACATCCATCCTTGGATGCATAGATCTATTTCTGAGGTGGAGGAGTGCTTGGAGCGTAGAATTGTCCAGCACATAGAGTGGAAGATCGCTGAGGTGCATCACTACTTGGATGCTTTTGAGTTACGGGTGCTAGCCCAGCCAGCCCCTCAGGTGGACGTGTCGATCCTTCAGGCTGCGGTTGAGAGTCTGCGAGCAGATATTGATATGATCCTAGAGGCTAGGGTGCATGAGTCTGAGGCCCCTTTTGCAGAGCCTGGTGAGGACACAACGATGGCTGCCTTATTCGCTACTTTTGAGATTCCACCATCTCCCCCTCGAGAGTTCCAAGAGGTGCAAGGGTCGAGAGGATAATGAGGCTAGATCACAGAAGAAGGAGCGTTGTGAGATGGAAGCTGTAGGGAGAGCCTCGCTTGGTGATGAGGAGGCGCGTCGGATAAAGGCTGTAGAGTCAGCTTCTGGGCATCTAGCTCTAGAGAAGCGGAGACAGAGGGAGGCACTACTGATAGTGTTGTTGTTGATTAGGACACTACTAAGGGTGTCTAGACTATATAGGTAATGGGTACTGGGGAACCGGACCCACCAGCTTGATGATCGTCGGCACTTGGTGCCCCTGTTTGGTAACCTACCACTCGCGTATCTCAATTTTGTATGTGTGTACAATTGCATATCTTTTTGTTGGAGGTGGGGTAAATCGATAGTGAGTACTAGGGTGAAGTATGAGTCGCCGAATTCACGATCCTCTTTTTGCGTTTTCTTGCATGTGCTCTTTTTCCCCAAGAGACTGAGTATTTTAATTGTCGAACGGATGCATGACTAGGCATAGTAACTGATAAATGTGTGTCTCTAAGAATGACATAGAGATACACCACTACATGACCATGTCTAATATTCAAACTAGGTGTCTGATAATCTTGTAGAGTAATGAGATGTCAAGTTAGTATGAGGAAGATTTGAATTGTCCACTTTTTGTACTGAGCTAGAATTTGCCGGGTTAAACCCTCTAAATGTAAGTTGTAATAAACAGTTAGGAAAGGATCATAAGCCCTTGTTCAATATAGACAATTTTTAGCCTAAATAAAAAAAATCGAATGAAATTAATCCCTCTTTGATAAAAATGATTTGAGCCTAAAGTAGACCTTTCTTTTTCACACCAATTGATCTTTTCTATGAATAATGTGTTGGCCCTGATCCCTCCTTAGACATGTGCACCTCATCTTATGCCAAAAGCTTAAGTTGAGGGTGGCTAATGCAGTAAACAACCTTTTCATGGCCCTGACCCAACTTTAGGTATTGTGTACTTTGACTCATGGCAAAGCCATGAGTTGAGGGTGGCTATTATGAGGAATGCTTTGGAAAGTAGGTTTGAAGAACAAAGTGAGATAAAGAACAAAAGTAAAGTGACTCAAGAACTAGATGAATGAAAAGTGAAACAACAAATACATACATATATATATATATATATATAATAATAATAATAAATACAACAAGCAAGAAAAGAAAAGAGTCAATTACATAAATGAAAAAAGAAGGGAAAATTGCAAGGTGAAAGAATAGGAGAAATCGGGCGAAACAAAACGATAAAAATTGGTATGCTTAGCCGATATGTCAACAAGGGCAAAACGTCACTAAAGTATACCTAAATATACCCTACCTGACCCTGAGCCTATGTTACAAGCTAAGAAAGACCTATCGTGATCCTAAGAGTTGCATGGCGAACTTAAAGTAGTGAAAATAAGGGCAAGATTATGGCATTATGTATGAATGAGTTTCACTTTATTTTCTGAAAGCGAGTGCTGAAAATTTATCTTTATACTCAAACTGAAATCATTGTGTGAAATGTGAGGATGTTGTTTTGAAGTGAGGACACTAGTTGCAATACCGGAGATACTAGCATCTCGGTGAGGAATTGAAGAGGAAAGGTGTCAGTGTGTGGTGAGTCTGTTTCATGGTTTGATTCCACGTATTTCAAGCCTAATAATGATAACATACACAAACATTATGAGACTAATCAATATTGATAGCCAAATGATTGCGAAAGCTAAAATATTGATACTATTGTACAAAGATATTGTAGTGAGTCATAGTGCATCGCTTGAGGACAAACAACGAATTTAAGTTGATGGTGTTGGTATACCGTGGTTTCACGATATTTTTAATACTTTTTCCTTAAATTTAGTGTGTTTCCAAAAGCCTTTTTATATTGATTTTTATTTAAGTTTCTCCTTATTTGCAGGAAATCTGTCCAAAGATGAACGCAGAAGTTTTTGAGCAAGAAATGCAAAAAAGATACCACCCATGGAGCTTATGATGGTCCGTCGAGCTTGTAACGGTCCGTAGGTGGCATCGTAGTGAAGCTGCTGAAGGAAGATGGGGAATTCTTACCCAAGTGTGAGATTACAGAAGTCCATGGTGGACCATCATAGCCACAACGGTCCGTCCTGTAGGTTTGTCGTGATGATCAGAGTGTATTCCTAGTACCCAAATTCCAAGAAGTTTAAGTATTATGGAACGGAGACCCTCCACAGACCATCGTGCTTGGAACGGTCCGTCATATGTGTTCGTCGAGGGTAATGAAGAGATAAGCAGAAGAATTTGTGAAGTATGGGATGACGGAGGCCATGACGGTCCGCCACAAGGTCCGTCGACCCAGCCGCGTTTTGCAGATTTTCAGTAAATAGAGTTCTTCTTTTATAAGGTTTTTGTTTTTTAGGAATAGTTAGAAAAACCTCATTTTTGAAGTTAGACTCTTTTATGTTATAATTTTTTAGGTTAGACTCTTTTATGTTAGACTATTTGATACTAGACTATTTTTTATTGTTAGACTTTTGGAGAATATTTAGTTCTCTTGTTCATGTACTAAACGATTAATTTATGTAATTGATACACTTTTTTTGGAATTGATTGTTGGTGCGTTTGTTGATTAATCAAGTGAATTTCTGGATTTTATTCTTTCTCATTTAAAGTAAGTGCATGAATTCATATATTACATGTATGAATATTATGATTATGACTATGGGTAACTAAACTACATAACTAGGGTTGTGGGAACCATGGGTGAATAATAAGCTAAAATCTAATTAAAATAGCAATTGTAGAATAGTGTCTTGCATGTATCAATAATTCTTTCATTTAGAAGTCTTTTTAACGACTGGCCAACGCTAGAACTCACCTTAATGCTACTTGCTAGATCAAGGAGATAGATAATAGAAAAAGAATAATCAACATAGATTTAATGTATACTATCTAATAGGCTAGTGTCGATTGGTACGAGGTAATAACTATGTCAAATATTAAATACAACGCTTAATATGAGGTTAAGGTAAGGGTTAGTATAGCAACACACGTAGCCGAACCAAGGTGCGGAGTGCAGTTTTCTAGATGCCGGACCAAGTATTTTGAAATACATAACTTAGCACTTTGCATGCAAGATACTAGGAAATAATTGTTATAATTAGAATTATCAAGTTAGGAACCTGTGGGGAACACTTAAACCCTAGTTACTTTTATTAATTGATTAAGTTCCAAGACTTGAACCTATTTGTTTTTTACATTACTTTAGCTAATTATTTTCATTAATTTAAATGTGAAACCCCCCTTTATTGTGTTTTTGTTTTCTAAGGAAATAATTGACTAAATAACAGTAATAATAAATTAAAGTTAAGTCTGAACTTTTTTCCTCTTGGGAACGATCCCAACCTCATTCATTGGGTTCTTTACTTTATACGACCGCTTTACATCATATTTGAGAAGTAAGTTTGAGCGTATCATTGATGGAATCCTTATCTTGTATATGTTACATGGAATATGAATTGAAGACTTTCACATAACTTTGCATGTTTCTAATGAAATGATAAATGATCCTTTTTTATGTATGTCCTTATGTGTTATGTGCATATACTCGTACTTAGTACATCTGCGTACGAACACCATTACTTTATATTAGTACAACTATACGTTCTGCCCATTGAAGTTTAAGGACTTCGATTTTTAAAATCTTGGAACTCTTTCTCCAAGTCTTAGTAGGTTCTCATGTTTGGGACGCTATCATTTATTTTCCAACTTTTGAAGACTTTATTAGATATTAGGAATATCCTATTTCCGTTATGTTTCTTTTTATTCTTTGGTATTAAGTCCTATCTGGAAAAATTAACTATGTTTTTACTAAGTCCAGATTTCCACTCTTTAGATGGATATGTGAGACAACTTTTTAGAATATCGTATGACTTATGAATGTGGAGTATGAAGTCTAGTGTTCTTCAAGTAGAATGTAATAGTTTTAATTTTTCCGCAAGTTTTGCAGATCAAATGTTATCACGAATGCTAAGGGCTTGTATAAGTCCTTTAAAAGGACGACGACGCTTGTCTCATGCAGGGTACACTCTCCGGGTGTGACATAATATGTGGTTGTACTATGCATATTCATTACAATCTTGCTTACTTACATCTCATAGTTTAGACGCTGCATTTCATGCTGCAGGTAAAAGTATTTAGCTAGAAGATCTCCCCAATAAAAACACATGTTACTGTATATTTGTTCGTGAGCTCCACATTGATTCAGGCTTGTGGTGAGTTTTTAATATGTGTATTTTCATAGTGGTACAATGATGGATTATAGTAGAGGCTTTATAGACATCATAAAGATATCATCTTTATTCATATTTTCACCTGTCACATGTTTTGGTTCATCTTGTCAACATGTGTTTTATATAAATTTTTCATTCATAATTATATTTGCATAGTAGTAGTTTACCTTCTTATAATGGGTGACTTGTAAGGCATGTAATCATATAGTAGTGGTCCTCCTCACCGAGGGTTGGGGTGTGACAGTACATGGTGAAAGTAGGGAAGTGATTTCGAAAGTGCATGCAGGCAGCAAAAGGTAAAGTAGGCGAACTGTCGACAAGTTTGGAAGACTCGATTTCGTCAACCGCGTTACTCACGGAACCCTTAGCTTGGATTCTTTAATCCTAGAGGTTTGTAAAATGTTAATGGCGCATTGAAAACTAGTTGGAGATCTCGATGAATATAGCCGTTGTTATTCCCACATGTGTTTAAGATCCTTTTACATTCGGTGGAGACACTAGATACTCCGCGCATCCTGAATTGAAGGGAAAAATAAATAATCATCTTCGAATGAATACAAACATGAAGGTCACTCCGAGCAAGAGGTTTAAAAGTTCATTTTCAATTACTTTCTCTTATTTCATTATCCTTTTATCTACAAAAACTCACACAACCACTCTAGCTTTATATTTCTTACACATTATAGTATTTTGGTTGTTGAAGTCTCCTTGGATTTGGATTACATTTCTGCCTAGCTCGTTATTTGTTTCAGATTTGGAATCAATTAATGTTTGTATTTTTAAATCCTAGCTGAGTCTCTAAGTTATTGAGATAACATAAATTCTTAACTATTTTTTAGTAATTTTCGCGTAATAGGTAAGATCTCGCTCGATTGTGCCTTAATTTGAATTATTTGTCTATGGTTGTGTACAAATTTTCTATGGGTAGTCATTGAAATCTTGATATACAAGTTTGAATTGTTTTATTAGTGGTTGCATGGTGGAATATTAAAATATGGATAGGATCTCGCTCGATTATGCCTCACTCGATTATGCCTCACTCGATGTTCTTAATTCGTTCTCTGCGACATATTACTATTAATTGTATTTAAGGAAAAACACACTTATTTATGCTGGGGTGAGACTCACCTTATTTTGTTTACCAGGAATGCTTGATTTTGATTTGAATTATGTTTTGTGTAGCTGGGTCATTGTTTTTAAAATAGCATTTTGATGTTGCTTGTGCCATTATTTGATCTTATGGTTTCTTTTTCTTTTTCAATTGATTGAAAATATTGACCCTTCCTAATCTTAATTATTTTTCCAAAATTTGGGCCACCTCTTGTGGTGAAAGTAGTTTTTCTTGTAGAAATTTCAGTTTTGATTTTGATCAATACCGATGACTGAATTGTAATAACCCTCAAAATGAACTATGTTTTTTAGAGCGTCACATGTATCTAAAAAGTTTAATAACATGTAAATAAAGTGTTTTAAAGAATGTATAGTTTAATGGTAGAGCTTTAGAGATAAAACGTTCAAGAACGCCCAAGACATTCGAATGTTACTCTTTCGACATGGTAGTGTTTTCTTGTATGTTTTCCTTGTATTTATCTTATGTTTGGAATCTAAACACAGTAGAGGTTACCCTAGTATCTTAAGTGAAATGTTAAGGGTCAAAATGTCTTGGTACGACTCCCCGAAGACCACCCCAAGGGTCTTTGAGGAAGAAGCAAACGTCAAACAAGGAGGTTGCCTAAGGCAGCATGCAGCACCAACATCTTTATGCTGTTAGGCATCGTGCACTTGTAGCTAAGTGTGCCAATGCGTCACACAAGCTAGACAAGACTCATTGCCTCAAAAATTATGGGACACAAGATTTGGACCTACCTCTGTGACATACAACTACTTCCAAGATTCGGTTGCATTGTTTTAAAGTGAATTTTTAGATGTCTATACCCTCGGTCTCTAAATACCTTTATGTGAAGTCCTTTAATTTATTACATATCTCTTATTTGTCTTTAATGAATAATTTTGACTCAGTAAAATCATGTTGAATAGAAATGTTCTCAGTTAGGGTAGCTTTAATAATTACACAGGTGTGCATGAAGAGGGTGTATGGGCGGTCTATTTTCTTACTAATGTTAGTCTTAGAGTCACCATAGGTAGAGAGTCTAAATGATGCAAAGAATTACTTGATGAATATGGAACTAAATGTTTTTTGATTAAAAGGAATATCCTTAGTCTTGAGGATCATCTAGGTGTGTGTGAAAGGGTTGTATGAGAGGCCGATCCATATCTTTCTTAGGCAGGTCTTAGGATAAATGTCACGACCCAAACCGGGTTGCGACTGGCACCCACACTTACCCTCCTATGTGAGCGAACCAACCAATCTAGACCTTAACATTTCAATGTAATAACAACAGAAAATAATGCGGAAGACTTAAACTCATTAATAAAAACCAATTCAATAACTATCAATATTCAACATCTATTATTCCCAAAACCTGGAAGTCATCATCACAAGAACATCTACTTTAAACTACTAATTCTAAGAGTTTCTAAGAAGCTAAAAATACATAAGAAGCTAGTCCGTGCCGGAGGTTCAAGGCATCAAGACATGAAGGAGAAGATCCAGTCCAAGCTAGAAGCGTTAGCTCACCATGAAGACCCGGTGTGACGAAGACTGTCTTGAGTTACTGTTGAGTCGAAGATGACGGCACGTTTGCTGCACTCCACAAATAACAAGAAGAAAAACAATAAAAGTAGGGGTCAGTATAAACACGGGTACTGAGTAGATATCATCGGTCAACTAAAAATAGAAAACAGTATGTATTAAGCAATATCATAAAATTAACTAATATCCTTAGCATGCAGCATTTACAGTTACCATAACCCTTGGTTACAACACCAAGCACATCAATGAGGACTCAGACCTCCTCATCATACTCATTTGGGAATTTAGTTCATTAGATTGAATATATTAACATCATTCAAAATTCATTATCTTTATTCCCCTCGTGTCGGTACGTGACACTCCGCTCCTCAATATACTATCCTGGTGTCGGAACATGACACTCCGATCCTCATATACTATCCTGGTACCGGAACGTGGCACCCGATCCATATTCTATCCTAGTGTCGGAACGTGAAACCCAATCCATATTCTATCCTGTGTCGGCACGTGACACCCGATCCATATTCTATCCTGGTACCGGAACGTGGCACCCGATCCATATACTATCCTGGTGTCGGAACGTGACACCCGATCCATATTCTATCCTGGTACAGGAACGTGGCACCCAATCCATATACTATCCTGGTGTCGGAACGTGACACTCGATCCATATTCTATCCTGGTACCAGAACGTGGCACCCGATCCATATACTATCCTAGTGTCGGAACGTGACACTCCGATCCTCATATACTATCCTGGTACCGGAACGTGACACCCGATCCCCTAATCTCACTACTTTCATTCATCAAGCCTTCTTTTATACCAAGGCATCATCATTAACAAAGTAGATTAGGGTTTCTTTTCAAGATTTGGGATTCAATAGCTTCATCATGCTTATTTATTCACAATTACATAATCACATCATTCATGCAAGCATACAATTAAGCATATAGGAGGTTCATGATACTACTAACACATATCATTCGCTATTAAGAGTTTACTACGAATAGCATGAAATAACCATAACCTACCTCCACCGAAGAATTTAAATCAAGCAAGTTAATCCTCAAAGCTTGGTGTTTTTCCTCTTCTTCTCGATCGTTTCTCTCTCTCCCTTCTTGTTCTTTCTCTTTTTCTTATTCAAACCCTCTTTCTTTTACCCTAATTAGTATATAATTAAGAATAAAAGATGACAATAATACCCCACTAATTAACTTAGGGTTACCTCCTTTAACCCCCATGAATTTGAGTTATTAATATAAACCCACGAAATCTATAATTAAAGAAAGAATAGTCCCAAAACGCCCCTTAAAACGTGTAAGGAAATCCGATTCAGCCTGGGATTTGCGCAACCTGTGATGGGCCGTCGTGACTGCGACGGTCCGTCCTGCAGGTCGTCGCAAGAGTCAGAGAGTCAATTTCCACTGAACAATCTATGACGGTCCGTCACGCCTATGACGGTCCGTCCTGCCATTCCGTCACAAAGTTCAGAGAGTTGATTTTCCGTACCCAATCTCAGATTTTCTAAGTGTTTTGAAATGTTGGATCATGACGGTCCGTCACACCTGTGACGGTCCGTCCTGCCATTCCGTCACAGAGTTCAGAGAGTTGATTTTCAGTACCCAATTTCAGATTTTCTAAGTGTTTTGGGACGAGACACCCTCGACGGTCCGTCGTGCCCATGACGTTCCGTCGTGGGGTTCGTCGCTTCTGCCAGTTTTTCCAGAATTGAAGTCTGTTGCTCAAAATGACTAAACGGGTCGTTACATTAGATACAAATTTACCCATCGTTCATCCCCGAACGATCAAAAGAAGGAAAACAAGGGCGAAAAGGAGTACCTGAATCTGTAAACAGATGTGGGTATTTTTCTCGCATATCCGCCTCCTTCTCCCAAGTGGCTTCTTCAACCGGTCGATTCTTCCATTGCACCTTGATAGATGCAATCTCTCTTGACCTCAACTTGCGAACTTCTCTATCTAAAATAGCAACAGGCTCCTCCTCATAAGACAAGTTCTCATCAAGCAAAACTGAATCCCAACGGATAATGTAATTTCCATCCCCATGATATCTTTTCAACATAGACACATGGAATACCTGATGTACTACGGACAGCCCTGGAGGCAAGGCTAACTCATAAGCCACCTCTCCTTCTAGCTTTAGTACTTCATAGGGACCAATGTACCTTGGACTTAGCTTACCCCTTTTTCCAAATCGCATCACCCCTTTCATTGGCGAAACTTTCAACAAGACTTGTTCACCTTCCATGAACTCTAAGTCTCTAACTTTTCGATCTGCGTATTCATTTTGTCTACTTTGCGCCTCTAACAGCTTTTCTTGAATAGACTTCACTTTCTCTATCGAATCCCTAAAAAGGTCAGTACCCCAAGGTCTAACCTCGAATGCATCAAACCAACCAATGGGAGACCTATATCTCCTTCCATACAATGCTTCAAATGGAGCCATATCAATGCTTGAGTGATAGCTATTATTGTATGAAAACTCCGCTATGGGTAGCAAGCTATCCCAATGACCACCAAACTCTATCACGCACGCACGAAGCATATCCTCCAACACTTGAATCGTCCTTTCAGACTGACCATCGGTCTGAGGATGGAACGCAGTACTAAGGTCCAACCTAGTACCCAATTCCGCATGCAATGTTTTCCAAAACATAGAAGTAAACTGCGTACCTCTATCTGATATGATGGATAGTGGAACCCCATGCAATCGCACCATTTCCGAGATGTAAAGTTTGACTAACTTTTCTGCATTGTAGGTCACCTTGACCGGAATGAAATGAGCAGATTTAGTTAACCTATCAACAATCACCCAGATGGAGTCATACATACCCATTGTCTTCAGAAGACCAACCACAAAGTCCATTGCAATTCTTTCCCATTTCCATTCCGGAATGGGCATTCTCTGAAGTGTTCCTCCGGGCCTTTGGTGTTCATACTTTACTTGTTGACAGTTTGGACACTTGGCAATTAAGTCAACAATATCACGCTTCATTCTACTCCACCAAAAGTGTTGTTTTAGGTCACGATACTTCTTGGTTGCACCCGGATGTATAGAATACCTTGAACTATGAGCTTCTGTCAGAATAGTGTTGATCAAATCATAAACACGGGGCACACATATCCTTCCCTTGATTCTCAAAACACCTTCCTTATCGATTTGTGCTTCCTTAGCCTCTCCTCGCAATACCTTATCTTGGATTCTTCTTAGTTTCTCATCATCAAACTGTTTTCCCTTAATTGTTTCAAGAAAAGAAGATCTTGACTCTACAGAAGCCAACAATCCTCCCTTCTCATTTACTTCTAATCTCATCAAGTCATTACCTAGAATCTGAACCTTTCTAGCCAAAGGGCGTCTAGAAGTTTGCAAGTGAGCTAGACTTCCCATGCTTCCTGCATTTCTACTTAAAGCATCCGCTACAACATTCGCCTTCCCCGGATGATACAAAATGGTGATGTCGTAGTCCTTCAGTAGTTCTATCCATCTTCTCTGTCTCAAGTTCAAATCTTTCTGAGTAAAGACATACTGAAGGCTACGATGATCCGTGTAGACCTCACACTTAACCCCATATAAATAGTGTCTCCATTGCTTTAATGCAAACACTACCGCAGCCAATTCCAAATCATGGGTTGGATAGTTACGTTCATGCACTTTTAATTTGCTTGAAGCATAAGCTATCACACTCTACTCTTGCATTAGTACTGCACCCAAACCCGACTAGGATGCATCACAATAAACAATGAAGTTCTTACCCTCTACTGGCAAAGTAAGGATAGGTGCGGTAGTCAACAAAGTTATGAGCTTCTGAAAGTTTTCCTCACATTCGTCCGACCATACAAATGGAACATTCTGCTTAGTCAAGTTCGTCAATTGGGAAGCAATAGAAGAGAATACCTTGACAAATCGACGGTAGTAGCTAGCTAACCCAACAAAGCTCCTTATTTCTGACACATTAATAGGTCTCACCCAATTCTTCACTGTCTCAATCTTAGAAGGATCCACCATCACTCCATCCTTAGAAACCACGTGCCCCAAGAAGGACACTGCATCTAGCCAAAACTCACACTTAGAGAACTTGGCATAAAGCTTTTTCTCCCTCAACATTTCCAATACCATTCTCAAATGTTCTTCATGTTCCTTCTTGCTCTTTGAGTATACCAATATATCATCAATAAATACGATCACGAAGAGGTCCAAATATGGCTTAAAAATCCCGTTCATCAAGCTCATGAACGCAGCAGGGGCATTCGTAAGAACAAAAGACATCACCACAAATTCGTAATGCCCATACCTCGTTTTCAAAAAGCAGTCTTTGGCACATCTGTTGCCCGTATTTTCAATTGATGATAACCGGATCTCAAGTCAATCTTAGAGAAGACACAAGCACCTTGTAACTGATCGAACAAGTCATCAATGCGGGGAAGAGGATACTTTTTCTTTATGGTTACCTTGTTTAGTTGTCTGTAGTCTATACACATTCGAAAACTCCCATCCTTCTTCTTTACCAACAAAACCGGAGCACCCCAAGGAGATGCACTTGGTCTAATGAAGCCTTTGTTCAATAACTCTTGAAGTTGTGCTTTTAACTCTCTTAACTCCACGGGAGCTATTCAATAAGGGGGTATAGAAATGGGGCGAGTACCTGGTTCAAGATCAATGCACAACTCAATATCCCTATCCGGTGGCATACCAGGAAGATCTGCAGGGAACACATCCAGAAACTCATGAACTACTGAAACCGACTCAATCGAAGGTACTTGGGTAGTGTCATCCTTGAGATGTGCTAAGAAATCTAAACACCCTTTACTAATCATTTTCTTAGCACGAAGAAAGGAGATGATACACACCGTATTGGAAGTGTAGTCACCCTCCCACACTAACGGGTCTGTCCCAGGCTTGGCTAACGTCACCGTTTTAGCATTACAATCAAAGATTGCAAATTGCGGAGAAAGCCAAGTCATACCCAGAATCACATCAAAATCATCCATTTCTAAGATAACCAAATATACATAAGTGTTGCTCCCCACAAAGTTTACCAAACAAGACCTATATACCTTTTCAACTACCACAGACTCACCCACCGGAGTAGAAACACGAATAGGCATATCAAGAAATTCACAATGTAAATTTAGACCATTAGCAAATGAGGAAAATACATAAGAAAATGTGGATCCAGGATTAAACAATACGGAAGCCAGGCAATCACAAACCAGAAGATTACCTGTGATGACAGCATCAGATGCCTCCGCCTGAGACCGCCCAGGGAAAGCGTAACAATGGGCCCTATCGTTCGTCTGTCCGTTGCCCCTACCATGTTGTGATGCGGTGGCCTCAGTTTGCCCATTACCTCGGCCGTTTTGGTGACCACCATTTCCTCGACCACCACGTCCTCCAGAATAACAGCCTCTGCCATGACTACCTCTACCTTTAACATTTGGAGGTCTGTAACTCTGTTTTGGACAATATCTCTTAATATGTCCAATCTCCCCACATCCATAGCACTCTCTGGGTTCATGCATAGGTCTCTCAAAGAAGTGTTGACCGGTCGGAGGTGGACCCCCAACTACAGTCTGTAGTGAAGACTGAATTGGTCGGACTGAGTAACTTCCCGAGCCCTGTCCTCTAGTGTAAGTACCATTAAACTCACCTCCCCTTCGAAACCTTTTTGATATCGATGTCGTAGTAAAGTCGTCTGGCTTCACTCCTTCCACTTCTATCACAAAGTCTACCACCTCTTGGAAGGATTTTGCCGTTGCCGCTATCTGTAAGGCCGAAATCCGCAATTCTGACCTCAACCCCTTCAAAAACCGGCGAATTCGCTCTTGGGGACTGAAACATAATTGAGTGGCATATCTTGATAGTGCGCGAAACCTAGCCTCGTAAGCATTTACCGACATCCTACCTTGCTCTAGGCTCAAGAACTCATCCCTTTTCCTATCCCTCAAAGTTCGGGGGATATACTTCTCCATAAACAAGCTAGAGAATGAGGCCCAAGTCATAGGTGGTGCCTCTGTTGGTTGACACTCAATATGTGACCGCCACCACATTTTGGCGTTCCCTTGAAACTGATAACTCACGAACTCAACACCAAACCGTTCTACTATACCCATCTTGTGTGATAGCTCATGACAGTCAACCAGAAAATCGTAAGCATCCTCAGTTCCGCACCCTTGAAGACTGGAGGTTTCAATTTCAAGAACTTACTGAAAAGTTTATGTTGATCATTTGTCATTATAGGCCCAGTGGTCAGACGTGGAAACGTGCCTATTTCCAATGGAACATCCATGCGGGGAGCCATGGTAGCCGCATGTTGTACCTTTGAAACCGGAGGTGTTGGTGTAGAAAACACTGGAGGTGCCTGACCTTGATCAGACAACCCACTGAGATAGGCGAGAACCTGATTGATCATCTCTGGGGTAGGTTGGGGTGGCAATCCCTCATCCTGCACTTGTTCAGTTTCCCCATCCTCCCCTTCTCTTATTACCTCCTCAGTCGGTGGAGGAGTCACTGCCCTAGTATCAGATGGGCTAGGTGCTCGTCCTCTTCCCCTAGAGGACGTCCTCCCACGACCTCTACCACGGCCCCCTGCCGTTGTTCTTCCTCGAGCCACAACCCTAGTGGCTGGCTCAGTTGTTTCTTGTCTGGCCGGTGTTGATGTTGGCGTAGTCGTTGCTCTAGTTCTAACCATCTGCGAAAGAGAGTGAAGATGGTCAGTTACCAATTCGTATCGCCTAGATACCAATTGGACTCAAGTAGTAGCACGAAAGAAAGAATGAAAGAATGAAATTTTCCTAAAGTCTTATAGCCTCTCAAGGAAAAGTAAAGGCGTCCCCCTACCGTTCCTTAAGACCCTACTAGACTTGTTCTTGTGTGATGAGACCAACGAACTAATGCTCTGATACCAAGTTTTGTCACGACCCAAACCGGGTTGCGACTTGCACCCACACTTACCCTCCTATGTGAGCGAACCAACCAATCTAGACCTTAACATTTCAATGTAATAACAACAGAAAATAATGCGGAAGACTTAAACTCATTAATAAAAACTAATTCAATAACTATCAATATTCAACATCTATTATTCCCAAAACCTGGAAGTCATCATCACAAGAACATCTACTTTAAGCTACTAATTCTAAGAGTTTCTAAGAAGCTAAAAATACATAAGAAGCTAGTCCGTGCCGGAGGTTCAAGGCATCAAGACATGAAGGAGAAGATCCAGTCCAAGCTAGAAGCGTTAGCTCACCCTGAAGATCCGGTGTGACGAAGACTGGCTTGAGTTACTGTTGAGTCGAAGATGACGGCACGTTTGCTGCACTCCACAAATAACAAGAAGAAAAACAATAAAAGTAGGGGTCAGTACAAAACACGGGTACTGAGTAGATATCATCGGCCAACTCAAAATAGAAAACAGTATGTAATAAGCAATATCATAAAATCAACTAATATCCTTAGCATACAGCATTTACAGTTACCATAACCATTGGTTACAACACCAAGCACATCAATGAGGACTCACACCTCCTCATCATACTCATTTGGGAATTTAGTTCATTAGATTGAATATATTAACATCTTTCAAAATTCATTATCTTTATTCCCCTCGTGTCGGTACGTGACACTCCGCTCCTCAATATACTATCCTAGTGTCGGAACGTGACACTCCGATCCTCATATACTATCCTGGTACCGGAACGTGGCACCCGATCCATATTCTATCCTGGTGTCGGAACGTGACACCCGATCCATATTCTATCCTGATGTCGGAACGTGACACCCGATCCATATTCTATCCTGGTACCGGAACGTGGCACCCGATCCATATACTATCCTGGTGTCGGAATGAGACACCCGATCCATATTCTATCCTGGTACCGGAACGTGGCACCCGATCCATATACTATCCTGGTGTCGGAACGTGACACCCGATCCATATTCTATCCTGGTACCGAAACGTGGCACCCGATCCATATACTATCCTGGTGTCAGAATGTGACACTCCGATCCTCATATACCATCCTGGTACCGGAACGTGGCACCCGATCCATATACTATCCTGGTGTCAGAATGTGACACTCCGATCCTCATATACCATCCTGGTACCGGAACGTGGCACCCGATCCCCTAATCTCACTAATTTCATTCATCAAGCCTTCTTTTATACCAAGGCATCATCATTAACAAAGTAGATTAGGGTTTCTTTTCAAGATTTGGGATTCAATAGCTTCATCATGCTTATTTATTCACAATTATATAATCACATCATTCATGCAAGCATACAATTAAGCATATAGGAGGTTCATGATACTACTAACACATATCATTCGCTATTAAGAGTTTACTACGAATAGCATGAAATAACCATAACCTACCTCCACCGAAGAATTGAAATCAAGCAAGTTAATCCTCAAAGCTTGGTGTTTTTCCTTTTCTTGTCGATCGTTTCTCTCTTTCTCCCTTCTTGTTCTTTCTCTTTTTCTTATTCAAACCCTCTTTCTTTTACCCTAATTTGTATATAATTAAGAATAAAAGATGGCAATAATACCCCACTAATTAACTTAGATTTACCTCCTTTAATCCCCAAGAATTTGAGTTATTAATATAAACCCACGAAATCTATAATTAAGGAAAGAATAGTCCCAAAACGTCCCTTAAAACGTGTAAGGAAATTTGATTCTGCCTGGGATTTGCGCAACCTGTGACGGGCCGTCGTGATTGCGATGGTCCGTCCTGCAGGTCGTGGCAAGAGTCAGAGAGTCAATTTCCACTGAACAATCTATGACGGTCCGTCACGCCTGTGACGGTCCGTCTTGCCATTCCGTCACAAAGATCAGAGAGTTGATTTTCCGTACCCAATCTCAGATTTTCTAAGTGTTTTGAAAAGTTGGATCATGACAGTCCGTCACACCTGTGACGGTCCGTCCTGCCATTCCGTCACAGAGTTCAGAGCGTTGATTTTCAGTACCCAATTTCAGATTTTCTAAGTGTTTTGGGACGAGACACCCTCGACGGTCCGTCGTGCCCATGACGTTCCGTCGTGGGGTTTGTCGCTTCTGCCAGTTTTTCCAGAATTGAAGTCTGTTGCTCAAAACTACTAAACGGGTCGTTACAATAAACTTTGGTAGGTTGTAGATTATTTGAATATGCCTTATATACGATTGTTGAGTTATATTAAGGCAAAACACTTATTGTAGAGGTTTCTATAAAAATGTCATGAATTGATGTTTCTATACTAAATGTCCTATTTTAAGGATTTTTGCATGACCTCCATACTTAGTACATTAAATGTGATATCATTTGTTAACAAAAGTGTAGGTATTAGAGTTCCTTATATGCCATGGATGATGTATAGGTTTCTACGGGTTGAGGATGATGTTTTGGTCAGTCATTATACATTCCAGGACAAGACCCACATGTTCCTTTATGTCTTAGTCTTTAATTTATATCTTTTATGGGTCTAGTCCCAAATGTTGTATTCCAAAGTATAGATGATTTAATGAGATATTGTAATGATACAATGTTTTTAAAAAGTATTTCGCTTGCTAGTTAATGAAAGTATTCTTCGTGTGTGAAGAGAGTTTTAAATTCTAATTTTTGTTAGTATATTAGGCAATGAATGATCTAAGAGGCTTGGATGAGACTTCTCGGATTCTTCTAACACGATAATATCTAGGGGGTTCTCCTGGGTCGTGAAAGTTCCTTGCCTTACATGCCACGAAGGCCTTTTCATTACTACTCCCACAGGTCTTGGCCATTTCTAGTGAATGTGAGGTGGCAGTGGATCCTTCAGGCAGTCTAGCAATGGTTTGAAGGCTTGTTGTTTTCTTAAGGCCTTTCCTTACTCTACTTGGAACAATCCCAAGCACCCATAACCAATATAAAAAGGTTCTTTTTAACATGGGGCTTACACTTGCCTTGACGTTGACTCACTAAATCTTAAGCACGAGAAAACATTACACAACAAGACCCACATTACAAACTCAACACAAAGTCATTCGGTGTACTTAACTTGTAATTTTCATAGTGGTTTTTTTATCCCTCACCCTAGGAACAGTCATCCTTGAATGACATTTTACACACTTTTAAGGGAAAATGACACTAGATAAGCAATAGGTAAGAAACCAAACAATCGTGACACATAAATATAAGGTATAAACAATAGGAGGAAGCATCAAATCCACATCAATTAACTCAATACAAAACAAGGAAATAGGAACTACGTCTTCAAAGACGTTATGCATCAAACTTCACCTTTTCTCATAATACTGGAACAACTACCTTTTCTAATTTAATTAATTCTTATTATGTAATAAGAATGAAATTCATACAACCCATCAAGAAAAATACCATATAAGCATTTTAAACATTTCAATTCATGAAGCACACACACAACTCATAATAAATACATATCACATGAGAAACACAACACTTGATACTCCTTTTTCTCATTTAAACAGGAATTCATCTAGAAGATGCATAACATAATGAAGACATTGAAAACTCACTAACACTCATGACTCCATAACATGAAATTAACCATAGAAAACTCTACATTTCAAGCTCGAATAAAAATAGAAAGAAAAGTGAAATATGCTATCATGGCCTTACTATTCAACCTACTAAACCCCCCCCCTTATGAAAAAATATAAGGAAAACATAATTCAACATAAAAACCTCATAAAAGATCATGAACAATAGCACACTGAAGCTTTCCTACGGATTAGATCCTTTATCATTGGTAGCATGAATTGCATAGAAAAAACACAATTTGGAGTTATAGGAATTGTACCATCAATAAAAGAATTCTTAGCCTCCTTTTTGTCTATCCTTAAGAGTAGGAAAATATTTCACCATGTGATCATTCTTCCCACAATCATATCCCCCATTAGTATCGTCTAGGCACTTCCCATAATATCTCTTATCACAAGTGTTGCAAGTAGTTTTAGAAAATTGAGATCCACCGCTTTTCTCTTGGTTAACATTAGTTAAACTATAAGAATCTTTGTTTGGATCACTCTTCTTCGACCTAGGTTATCCCTTCACATAGGATCTACCCCTCTTAAATCTTTATTCACCCTTCAATGTTTGAACTCCTCAATAGATCTGGCGTACATCATGAGCCTATAAAAGTTCATGTATTTATGGAGCAGTGAGATACAACATTCTTCCTTAACTTTGTCTGATAAACTGGTGATAAACTACTCATCTCTTCCCTATGGCTGGAAACCATAGATTGTGCACACTTATACAAAAGGGTAAACTTCAAGAAGTACTCATACACATTCATACTACCTTGTCTAAGTATGATAAAATCCTCAACATTACACTGTCTTAGAGCGTAGAAACTCCGCAGGACTAATCGTTTGATAGTCTCTAAAACATAAACCCATAGAACCGTCATCAACATTCATCCTAGGTCCAAATATCTAGTCACTTGTCCCATCATTTATCTAGCAAAGATAAAGAAATCTGACCTCATTTATTCATTAGTCATGTCCGAAACCTCTACGAGAACTTTGTTTTCTTGAGAAACTTTGTCACCTTGAAAAATATGGGGAACAACTCCTTTATTAAAATTCTCTCCTCCTACGCTCGTTGAGAGTCTCCCTATTGTATTCATATGGCATAAACACACAAGAAGGATTAGAAAGAGAACACTTAAACAACTAAACTCTAAGGATGACTTAAAGAATAATGAAACAAATATAACTTTCTAAATCCTATAGCCTCTCACTAGTAGATGTATCCCAACTCACACCGATGAACAAGTCTCTACTATATGTGTTGTGTGAAACCTCAACCTAACAATCAATCCCTAAATCTTATTCTTTGATGTTATGATTTTCATGAGAAAAGAGAACTCCCAAGTCGTGTCTCAGAGTATAAGACTCAAAAATGTCTCCTATAATCCTCATAGCATTTAATTGTATTCAATGTAGAAATAGTGTTGAACTAAAATCAATTAAATCAAAAATATTAAGACTTCATAGATGTACCAAGGTTTCACCGTACTTACAATGCATTTTCCTTAAGATTGGTGTGTCTCTAGTGCCTTTTTATAGTAATTTTAATATGATTTTCTCTTTATTTTTCAGGAAAGTTGTCCAAAACCCAAAAGCAAAAGGATTTTGAAATTAAGTACAGAATAGACCAACGAAGCAATCAACGGTTCGTCGTGTCATCAGCAGACCATAGGTAGTGATCCTCGAGTAGAGGTTTAAGACGCTGGAAGCAACTCAGGAATTCTTACTAAGTGTGGGGCTACGGAAGGATTGAGGGTACTCGATTGATCGACGGTCTGTTAACTGATCGACGGACAGTCCAGGGATATTGTCTATGTGATCAGAGACTGTCGAGTACCTCATGTTGAAGAAAAACTATGTATGGCATGCCGATAAGTATCAAAAGATCATAAGTTCATTGACGGACCGTGTTGTTGGCCTGTCGATTCGATAAGAGAACACGCTAAGTGAAGGCTTTGAAAAGATGCTAAGTATGGACCGACTAAGGCAGTCGACGGTTCGTCGTTTCATCGATTGAAGCCACATTTTGGGACGACCTTTCCTTATTTTGAATCCTTCTTAATTTATGACAGATTTTATTATAAATAGTGTGAAAACCTTGTTTTTGGGGTTGGATTCTTTTACTAATTTCGTACTTTTATTCTTGGAGATTTGTTTCGATATTAATTAAAATTTTCTGATATGATTTTCAAGATAATTTTTTTATTTCAACTTTAATTTCTGGATTTTGTTCAAACTTGTCAAACCTCCACATGGGTCACACTTTCATTGGACAAACGACTTATAGCGTCCACCACAACATTAGCCTTGCCGGGGCGATAGATGCCACTCATGTCATAGTCTTTCAATATCTCTAACCACCTTCTTTGTCAGAGATTTAACACCTTTTGGGTGAATATGTATTGAAGACTTTTATGGTATGTATACACATCAACATGAACCCCATAAAGATAATGCCTCCATATTTTCAAAGAAAATACCACGACCGCTAACTTAAGGTCATAAGTAGGATAATTCTTCTCATGAATTTAGAGTTACCTAGAAGAATAGGCTATAAATTTTCCATGTTTCAAAATAACTCACCCTAAACCAACTCGAGATGCATCTCAATAAACCAAAAAAAGCATTGTACCATGTGGTAAGGTTAACACCGAGGCGGAGGTAAGCGTATCTTTCAATATTTGGAAGCTCTTTCCACATTCTTCCTACAACTCAAATTTCACATTCTTTTGAGTCAAGGTTGTAAAAGGGTAACCAATGGATGCAAACCAGTCGATAAACCTTCTCTAATAACCGGCTATATCCTATAAACTCCTAATATCCGTATGAGTCAAATTTCTAGGCTAATTTTTCACCGCTTCGATCTTTCTTGGATCTATCTCAACACCCTTACTAGAGACAATATGACCAAGAAACAGTTACAACCTCAACAAAATTTAGACTTGCGATATTTGGCAAATATTTGATGTTCTTTAAGAACATTAAAAACCACTCTCGAATGGTCCATGGTTTCACCCTCATTTTTCGAATATAATAAGATTTCGTCAATGAAGACAATGACAAATGAATCTAGGTAACTTTGAAACACCCTATTCATTAGGTTCATAAACACTTCTGGAGCATTAGTGAGACCAAAGGACATTACTAAGAACTCATAATGGCCATATCAATTGCTAAATGCCGTCTTGGGAATATCTTCACCTCATACCCTAAGTTGATGATATCCCGATTTCAAGTCAATCATTGAAAAGTAACTCCAACCTTGGAATTGATAAAAGAAATCAGCAACCCAAGAAAGAGGATACTTGTTCTGATTGTGAGTTTGTTGAGTTGAAGGTTATCGATACACATTCTGAAGGACACAACCTTCTTCTTCACAAACAATACCGGACTACCCCAAGACGAAATACTAGGCCGGATGAAACCTTGACTAGTAGATCTTTGATTTAATCCTTCAACTCTTTTGGTTAGTCCAGATCTGTCCGATAATGATGAATTTAAATGCGGTTGGTATCCGGTAAAAAGTCAATACAAAAATCAATTTCTTATTCATGATGAATACCGGGAATGTAATACCTCTCAAATGACATAGGACAAGCTAGAGCCTAACATGTTTGTAATGAGACTATAAGGTCTTAAAATGGTTTATAATGTGGTACTGGGACAGTGTGTATAGTTTTAGTGATTTGGAACTTAAACGTTAAGGGATAACCAAGACGTTTCACGACTAAGTCACCTATGTGCCTCATGTGTTATCTTGTTCCTATTTTTGTATTTCATGAAATTATCAGGTTCTTGAATGATTTATTATAATGTTCATAGGTGTATTGTTAAGTTTCATGAAGTTTGGAGGTAAAATGTCAATGAACGTCCATGACGTTTGAATGGTTTGCCTTGAAACGACCTTATGTGTCTAGGCCTTTTTCATTGAGTTTTCTTGGTTTGTTTTGGATGAAATTTATGTAAGAGTTTCTAAACTCGTATATGAACATATTCGGGTTGGAATCTTTTGGAAAAACATCCCCAAGGACCATCCATCGGCACTTGAGGAAGGAACCTTTCCTTGAGCCAAAGCTGCCTAGACCAGGCCCCAAATGACTGAGGGAAATGTTGGATCGTGGGCCAATCGACGCCACATTGATGGGTATCGTGGGTTAAAATTTAGCCTAGGTATCTCCATCTTGCAAAGTCAAGTCTTTGAACCAAATAACGATAATCCAGAATAGTCCATTTGTTGGGAAACGGGCCATTGTTTAGCAACTGTTTGTGTTTCATGCGCAGGTTTTCTTAAATGAAAGGGCTGAAATGGTAATTTAATACATAGTACAAATAAGAAATTACATGGATACATAGGGTAAATTTGGGTACTTTAAGCATGTTTATAAGCCTTAAACACCAACATGAATTCATTCTTCAAAATCAAAATCAAAAATCCATAAGAAATTCTCTAGAACTCCATGAAGCCAAAACTCAAGGAACAGCTTTGATTGGAGATTTGAGTGGTGATTATTCATCAATTGGTGGATTATCATCACTAAGGTGTGATTTTTTATCCTTGAAACTCTATTGATCGAGGATCCAATATTCAAAGTTATTTTCAAAGACTTCACAAAATATGGGTTTTCTAAATTGAAATCTATGAATGGGTTCTTTCCTTAAAGATTTTAAATCATTGAGTATTGATTAAGTTGTTTTTAATTGGATCATTTTTACACATTTAAACTATGAACCCATGTAATTAATAAACCCTAAATGCTGAGTATTTTATGTGTTAATTGATATTGTCTTAATGCTTATGATTTCTAGTGTTGTTTTATATGGGCTATTGAATTCCATAATAATTGAATTCAATTGATGTATAATTGGTATTAGATTGAAATTTTTTATTGAATTTACTTAGATTCAATTTTGATTATTGTATTGAATTGATGTTCACGGTCATGGGTAAGGGTTGAGTGAAGTATGATCATGTTCATCTACTTGTGATTATGATGAAAGTATGTGTTCCCTTATTGATGTAGTTAGGTGATCATGTTAGACTATGAGTATGTCTTATGTGTTTAGTCTTAGAGTTGATGCATGATTATTTCTACTTGAGTATATGAATCTATGATGATTATATTGATGATGTTATATTAATGCATAGGATTACATATATATGATAAGGCTCATTCCTTTGTGCTTCAAAGAATGATATGTTATATATAATGAAGTAAAGTATATTGTGTCTTGTATTAGTAGACTTTTGTCCCTTACTTGATACATGTATAAACGATATGTGAATATGAGATGTCTTGACTAGGTAAGCTTAGTGGACCCTTGTCATGTATGAATGATATTTAAGACCTTAAATAATATTAACAAGGTAATGTACATGGAACTTTGAACTTAGTGGTAAGGTTATGAACTTTGAAGTGGAGAGACATAATATTATCCTTCTTTTATGAGTGATGGACTTAAGGTTGGTTAACTGGAAAGACATCACATCATCCTTAAGAAAGTCAATAAGCTATCCTCTTCGCCATTGAAAGATTGCCCTAGTTGACCTCTTTGGATGGGTAAATGTGATTGGAATATGAACTATATAGGGAACCTCTTCATGTGATCCTTTAATGTCAATTACTATATGAGAACAAAGGCTATCACAAAGTGAGTATTTAATGGGAAGTAGCTCTACCTGAGACGACTACTAGGGTACAATGTATCTCTACTTAAGAATGATACTAGACTATATAAGAGCCCTTGATATTCCTTAATCATGTGCCTACATATGATGTGTCCTAGTTCTACCATTGGCAAGTACAACACCCTCATAGGAGTAGGTTACAACTTCGGATTCCATACTTTGTTACCATGGTATATGTCAGTTATTGCCTATTCTCATCATATGAGATACCTACTTGTATTGGGGAAGTTTTCTGAGGTTTAGGTGGTAGTATTAGACATTATGTAGACATTGTATCATAGGCTTTGAAGATGATAGTGAGAGTCCCTAGGTCTTCTCCAAGACTATTCCTTGAATTTCCTTTATTTGATGAATGTCTCTTAAATGATCTAATAAATGTAATGACTTTAGTGAACAAAATATGTTAGATTAATAAGTACTTATCAATAGTAATTAAGGGTTGTCTGGTTAAGGTGTGAAGGGGGCATAGGAATGGTAACTTCGTATCTTACCTATATAAGTCTTAAGAATGACTCTAGTAAGGGAAGTTTTTTTATTTTGTAGAGATGATGTAAGCCTTGGGTAGTCTTAAGGATTATTTAGGTAATCTTCAAGAGGTCAGTCATGGGCATATATTCTTGACCTACTTAAGTAAATCTTTTGCTAAACTTTGGGAGAAGAGTATCATATTATGTATGTTGTTCTATTAAGGTGAGAATTATTCTATCTTAGGTAGTCTAAAGGATCTTCTAAGTTGTGTGTGAAAGGGATTGATTGGTCGGTTGCTTCAAAACTCACTCAATTGAGACTTAGAATCACCTATGGTAGGAGGATCTCCTGTTCATGTGCTTCGTGTATTGTAAGTGAGTGTATCTCATTATAGTTGGTCTTAAGTATCATTTCGGTGTGCCTAGAGAGGGTGCATTGGTGGTATCTCTTTGTATTAACTAAGTCAGTCTTAGGATAACTTTCATTGAGACGATTGAATACTAGAAAATATACAAGATGAAGTTAAAGAACTTCAATGTAACAATGAAGAATTTGACTGTAACAGTGAGAAATAGTTTACTGTAACTTGGTTATATTGTACTGCAATGTTACAAAAAATTTGATAAATTGTTTATGTTATTTCTTTTGTATTTCTATGATGATAAATTTTGTTCTTACGCTTATATTATGATATTAAATCAAAAGATTAATATTTCGAATAAGTGTCTGTTTTTATGATTTATGTATTATGCCATACATAGTACAAGTGTTTGTACTAAGTCCATACATTTTCTTATATATAAAGGTGTAGGTGGAAGGTGAGATGGATCGTGAAAGAAAGATTTGATTCTAGAGTCTTTCAAGCAAAGTTTAAATTTTTTCCTAATTTGACTCGTGGTGTATGTATATATATATATATATATATAAATATGTATATATATATATATATATTTCTTTTATTTTAAATTACTGTAATAGAATAAATATATCTATACTCGTATTGTTTTGGCCGTGTCCCAAATATTCTTGAGTCTAAGAATGACATATGTTGAGACTTAGTGTTTATATGATTTGAATATGAAATATGTTTTAAGATGTTCATGTGAAAAGTTTTAATTGCGTACTACTTTTCATATGATAATATGCGATGAATTATATTGAAGGGCTTGTAGAAGACCTCTGAGAGGTCAAGTATGCGTGTTGCACTCCGAGAGTGTCATAATTTTCTAGGGTGTTCTCTCGGGATGTTAAAAGCTTGGTATCAGAGTATAGGTTATGAATGTGGTCTAAGGAATTAAAAAGTCTCATAAAACCACGTCTAGTAGAGTCTTTACCATCGGCGTGACTCTCAACATATCTATGGGCGAGAGGCTATAGGAAAATAGAGGTTCATTATCTTCATCAAATTTTTCTAGTGCCTATAGAATAGAGGTTGTTAATATCTATTCCTAATTTCTTCTCTTGTGTATATAGTAGATGAATACTAGAAGGATGATCTCTATAAGGTTGGAAGAAGGAAGGGTAGAAAAGAAAGTTCATCATCAAGTTGAGCATGTTGAGCAAGATGTTGAAGGTGATCAAGTCCCTATTGGAGGTCAAGGTAATGAGTTTCCGGTGGTTCACCCAGAAATGATGGAAAGATTAGAGAGGTTTTGATTACTTTAGCCTAAGCTTTCACAACCCATGTGAATATGGGTATTGCACCTAGAGTTAATGTTGTGGAGAGTACCATGGAATCTAGATGAAGACACTTTTTGAGTATGAATCCTCCTATAATTCTTGGATCTAAGGTTGGAGAAGATCCCTAAGCTTCATGGATGAGCTGAAAAAGATAGTGCATGCTATGGGAGTGACTTTTAGGTAGAAAGCGGAGTTAACTTCGTATAAATTGGATGATGTTACTCAAGTGTGGTACACATAACGGAAAGGAAATAGGCTGGTTGAGTCGGGTCCTATAGAGTGGGAAGATTCAAGAAGGCTTTCTTGGGAAAGTAATTTCCCCGTGAGAGGAGGGAAGTAAAGGTTAAAGAGTTCATTAATCTAAAGCAAGGCAACATGAGTGTGAAAGAGTATTCTTTGAAGTTCACTATGTTGTCTAAATATGCTCCATGCTTAGTGTCTAACCCTAGGTATGAGATGAGTAGGTTTGTGATTGGTGTTGCTTACCTTGTAAAAGAAGAATATCGTACGACCATGCTACATTATTGTATGACCTTAGCTAGACTTATTTTGTATGCTCAATTGATAAAGGAGTCCAAACGTAAAAGGATGTCTATAAATTTGAATATGATTGGAAAAAGTGAGAAAGATCAATGTAGATTCAAGAAGAGGACTCAAATTCAATATGGACCTAGTGATCATAAGGCCAAACTTTAGAAAGAAGGTGGTTCTCAAGATGGTAAGCCTACTTGAGCTACTTGTGGAAATAAACAATATGGGAAGTTACTAGCCGATACTAGTTGTTGCTATGGTTGTAGGAAGGATGATCAAAAGGTGAGAGATTATCCTACCAATTCGGCTTGAGGAAGAGAGGCCAAGAAAGTTCATCCTAATGGTCTGGGTAATGATTTTCCAAAGGCGAAGGATCGTTTCTATGCACTTTGGGCAAGAGGATCAAAGCCGGATGAAGATGATGATGGTGCTAAGTTCATGTATCTTTTTAGTGGAATGAGTTCCTTATAAGTTGTGGAGTATGGTCAGTAGTGGAGTCTTGATTGATTGTCTCATCTCCTTTATTCAACTCAAGCTTGAGAGTAGAAAGTCATAAAAGTATGTTGCATGTGTATGGTGTTTAGAGGTCTTGTTGAAAATGAATTTCATTCACTCCCTGCATTCTGCATCTTATGAAGTTATGATTATGTTTTAAAGTGTGTTTATATGGTTTTATATTGAATATTAGAATGCTTCCATCATGAATTCCGTAAAAGTTGCTTTTTTGAAATGAGGTATGTTCACTGCAAGGAAAAATCTGCTCACTGTAATATGTTTAAAAAATTTGACTATGTCATTATTTTGTTGAAAGTTGTTTTAATGTTGATAGAACTGATGCATAAGAGTATGACATCTAATATAAAATGATTTTTTGCTATTTAGAATGAAGGATGTGAGCCTAATGGCATAATGAGTTGTAGATTTGTTTCTAACTTCTTGTTGTGTTGTGATTCTCTGAATAATGTGAAATTTATTTTTCTCCTTGGTTGTTTTTTGTATAGTGTGTTATATGGAATTGTTATGAGATGTTAATTTGAGTCTCTGTTCCTGGAAGTGTTTAGAGAGTGGCAAAGTGTCATTCGAGTACGAATGATGTCCAAGCGGGGAAGATTGTAATACCTCTCAAATAACTTAGAAGAAGATACATCCTAACATATTTTTCATGAGGTTATAAGGTCCTAAGATTTTTTATAATTATGTATTGAGTCAGTGCATATAGTTTTTGGTGATTCGGAAGCGAATTGTCAAGGGACGACTAATACACTCGATGTCTAACTCACCTATGTGCCTCATGTGTTGTTATGTGCCTAATTGTGTGTTTCATGATTTTATGAGGTACTTATATGATTTCTTATAGTGTATATATATGTAGTGTGTTGATTTTCATGATGTTTCGAGGTCAAAAGGCCAAAAACGTCCACGACGTTTGAAAGGTTTGCCTTGAAACGACCTTGTGTGTCTTAGCATTTTTCATGTGGTTTTAGGAGTTCTTTTTAGATGAAATCTATATGCGAGGTCCTAAACTCGTATACGGACATATTTTTCTTGGGAACGTCTAGGAAAACATCACCAAGGACCATCCAACGGCCCTTGAGGAAGAAATCTTTCCTTGAGCCATGGCTGCCTAAACAAGCCTCAGAGGAAAACGACAGCTCGTGGGTCGGTCTACGCCCCATCGATTGGTGTTTTGGGTCAAGATTTAGCCTAGGTATCTCCCCAAAGGAAACTCTTTGGACAAAACGACAAGATTCCAGGATGAACCGTTGGTTGGGAAACAAGCCGTTGTTTGGCAACAATTTGTGAGGTTGTTTTCCTACGCAGCTTCACTGTAATGAAATGTGTGAAATGGTCATTTCATCCCACGTACAAATAATAATTTGGGAGATTACTTAGGGTAACTTTGTGTGTTTTAAACATGTGTATAAGACTTAAGCACCTAGATGAATTCATTCTTCAAAATCAAAACAAAAAATTCCTAAGAAATTCTCTAGAACTTCATTGAAACCAAAAATCAAGGAAGAGCTTAGTTTGGAGGTTTGAGTGGTGATTCTTCGTTAAAATGGTGGATTAAAAACAATAAGGTATGTATTTTGAACCTTTAAACACTATTAATCAAGGAGGCAATCTTCATAGTGATTTTCAAAGACTTTATAAAAGATGAGTTTTCTAAATTGATATTTATCCATGAGTTCGTGCATTAAAGATTTTAAAAAATTAAATTGTTACTAATTAAATAATTTTTACTCAATTAACCTATGAACCCACGTAATTAATGAACCCTAGTTTTTGACTATTTTATGGGTTAATTGATATTGTCTAATGCTTATGACTTCTAGTATAGTTTTCTATGAGATACTGAATGATGTAATAATGAATTCAATTAATGTATAATTGGTCTTATATTAATAAATTTAAATGTAATTGTCTCAGATTCATTGAGTATTGTGATTACTGTATCAAATAGATGTTCATGACCATGGATAAGGTCCTTATGGTATTGAAATAGATGATTTAGACATGGATTGAAGTAAAGAGAATTGATTGGTGGTATACTTCCCTAATTCTCTTTATTATATGTTAATTATACTTTAATTATGTTACGATTGGTAAGGTCCACTTATGGTGGCAGCGCTATGTGCTTTACTTGCAACTTATGTGGCCTCATCGCCGTTACATTATGTATAAAGATGATCATTGCCTTGTCGGCAAATTATTTTATATATTGGGATGATGTGTGTAGTGAGTTATATGAAGTATTTATTCATATACTTGTGATTAAGGTTAAAGAATGTGTTCTATTAGGTCATCATGTTAAACTATGACTATGTCTTCTGTGTTTAATCTTAGAGTTGATGCATGATTATTCTACTTGACCTTATGAGTCTATGATTATTTTATTGATAATCTTACAGTAATTTATAGGATGACATAAAGATTATAAGTGTCATTCCTATTTACTTCAAAGAATGGTATGCTATATGTAATAAAGTAAAGCATCTTGTGTCTTGTGTTTTGGTAGACTTGTGTACCTTACTTGATACATGTATGAATGATATGTGAATGTGACATGTCTTGACTAGGTATGCTTAGTGAAACCTTGTCATGTATGAAAGAATGATATGTGATACCTTAAATGATGTTAAGAAGGTCATATACGTGGAACCTTAAACTAGTGATAAGGTACTGAACCTTAAAATTGATAGACTTAATGGTATTCTTCTTGTATAAAGGATGAAATTAAGGTTTATTTGATGGAAAGACATAATATGATCTTTAGGAAAGTCATTAGGATATCCTCTTTGCCATTAAAAGGTAGCCCTAGTGGACCTCTTTGTTAGGGTGAATGTGATTGGGTTATGAACTAGATATGGAAGCTCTTCATGTGATCCTTTAATGAGAATTAATCTATGAGAACAAAAGCTAGCACCGAGTAAGTATGTTATGGGAAGCTGATACGCTCAAACTTACTTCTCAAAGAAGAAGTAAAGTGGTCGTATCAAGTAAATAACCCAACTAGTGAGGTTGGGATCGTTCCCACGAGGAAAATAGTTTATACTTAAGTTCAATCTATTATTACTTTTGTTTAGTCAATTACTTCCTTGGAAAGTAAAAACAATAAAAGGGGGGTTTCTATTTCTAAATGAATGAAAATAACTACCTAAATTGAAAGAGACACTTAACAACTCTCAATGTTGGAATTTAATCAATTAATCAAAGTAACTAGGGTTTACGTGTTCCCCACAGGTTCATAACTTGATAATTCTAACTATAACAATTCTTTACTAGTATCTTGCATGCAAAGTGATAAGTTATGTATTTCTAAATCATTGGTCCGGCATCTAGAAAATCTCACTCCGCACCTTGGTCCGGCTACATGTGTTTCTATCCTAACCCTTATCTTTACCTCATATGAAGCATCATATATGATATTTGACTAAGTTATTACCTCGTAACAATCAATACTAACCTATTAGCTAGAATACACTAAATCTATGTTGATAATTCTTTTCCTATTATCTACCTCCTTGGTCCGGAAAGTAGCATTAAGGCGAGTTCTAACGTTGGCCATCTGTTAAAAAGACTTATAAGCGAAAGAATTATTAATACATGCAAGACACTATTATAGAATTGTTATTGAATTGTTATTTTAGTTAGGTTTTATCTAATTATTTTCCTATGGTTCCCACAATTCTATTTATGGATTTTCGTTATTCATAGTCATAATCACAATATTCAAATATATTAAATAAGAATTCATGTACTTACATCAATGAGAAAGAGTAAAATCAAAAAGTTTGCTTGATTAATCACCAATAATCACTTGCAAGAATCTGAAAGTAATCAATAATCTCAAAAAAAAGTCTAATGATAATCCAGAATCTAATACTAATATATAGAGTCTGATAATGATCCAGAGTCTAACACTAATACACATAGTCTAATAATGATCTAGAGTCTAACCTGAAAAATGAGGTTTTTAGAACTATTTATAGAAAATAAAAAACTAATTAAACAAGGACTCTATTTGCTGGAAATCTGTCAAAACGCGGCTGGGTCGGCAAAACTCGCGACGGATCGTCGTGGTCACGATGGACCGTCATGGACTCCCTCGTCCCATACTTATGCAATTTCTTCTGCTACTCTATTCATTACCCTCGATGGCAGGTATGACGGACCGTCATAGTCACAACGGTCCATCGAGGGTCTTCATTTAAAAACACTTGAACTTTTGGAATATGGGTACTGGGACTACTTCTCTGAACTTCATGACGAACCTGTAGGACGGAGCGTCATAGACACGACGGACCGTCATAAACTCCGTACCCCCACACTTGGTAAGACATCCCCATCTTCCTTTAGCAGCTGCACTACGCTGCCACCTACGGACTGTCACAAGCACGACAGACCGTCATAAGCTTCGTAGGTGGTCTCTTCTGCATTTCCTCGCTAAAAATCTCCGCATTCATCTTTGGACAGATTTCCTGCAAAATAAAGAGAAACTCATAAAAAATTAGCACAAAAAGTCTTTTGGACACACTAAACTTAAGGAAAAAGTATTAATAATACCGTGAAACCACGGTATATTAGAAGTATCTTTACTTGAGACGGAGACTAGAGCACAATGTATCTCTACATGAGAATGAGACTAGAGTACATTAAATCCCTTCTTATTCCTTAACCATGTGCCTACATGGGATGCGTCCTAGTTCAACCATGGGTAAGTAGAACACCCTCACCAGAGTTCTATGAGGTTTAGGTGGTGGTATGCGGCGTTATCTAGACATTGCACAATAGGCTTTGAAGATGTTAGTGACACTCCCTGGCTCTTCTTCATGACCATTACTTGAATGTACTTTGTCGGATGAATGTCTAATAAATGAACTAATGTATATAATGACTTATGTTAAGAAAGTATGTTAAATGAATAAGTACTTATCTAGAGTAATTAAGGGTTATCTCGTTAAGGTGTGAAGGGGGCATAGGAATGGTCACTTCGTATATTACCTTGATAAATCTTAAGAATAACTCTAGATAGAGAAGTTTGTTCATTATGTAGAAATGATATAAGCCTTGCGGAGTCTTAAAGATTATTTAGGTAACATTCAAGAGGTCAATAATGGTCATTATCTTATTGATTTACTTAAGTAAGTCTTTTAAATAACCTTTGGGAGGACAGTGTAATATTATTTATGTTGTTCTATTAAGGTGAGAATGATTCTATCTTAGGTGGTTTAAAGGATCTCTTAAGTATGTGTGAAAGGGATTGCGTGTGCACTTGCTTCATAACTAAGTCAAGTGAGACTTGGAATCACCTTAGGTCGGAGGATCTCATCTTCATGTGCTTAATGTATTGACTATGTATATATGTATCTCATTATAGGTGGTCTTATAGATCATTTAGGTGTGCCTAGAGAGGGTGTATGGACAGTCTCTATTTGTCTCACGTAAGTGAGTCGTAGAATAGGTTTTAGTGAGAGGATTGCATGCTAGGAATTGTCCAAGGTGAAGTTAGAGGTCATCACTTTAACAGTGAAAAAAACATCACTCTAAGTTTGCATGGTGTACTGTAATGTTACAAAAAATGTAATAAATTGTTTATGTGATTTTTTATGTATTTTTATGGTGATAAATGTTATTATGCTCATATTATGATATTTAAATTGAAAGATGCATATTTTTAATAAATGTCCATTTTCATAATTTTATGCATTATGCCATACTTAGTGAAAGTGTTTATACTAATTATATACATTTTGTTATATATAAAGGTGTTGGTGGAAGGTGATAAGGATCGTGAATGAAAGCTTGGATTGGAGAGTCGTTCAAGCAAAGATGAAGTATGTCCTCATTTGACTTGAGGGAATATATATATGTCTCTTATTTCAAATTATTGTAATAGACTAAGTATTTCTATATTCTTATTGTATGGGCCGTGTCCTAAGTATTCTTGAGTCTAAGAATGACATATATTGATACTAAGCGTTTGATTTTAATATGAAATATGTTTCAAGTTATTTGTGTGAAAAGTTTTAATTGTGCACTACCTTTCATATGTTTAAATGCGATGAATTATATAGATGGGCTTGTACAAGATCTCGAAGAGGTCAAGTACGCATGTCGCACTCCAAGAGTGCCATATTTTGCTAGGGTGTGCTCTACGGATGTGACATGGAAGATCATTAGGAAAGACTATCGGAAATTCCCTTACTACAGGGACCGACTTAATGGGAGGATTTTCAGAGTCAATATCATTGACTCTCACAAAGTGGTGTAAATACCCTTTAGAGATCATCATACAATCCTTTAGACAAGAAATGATACGACCACTACGAATAGAATTTCCCCACTTCCACTCTAAGATGGGTTCCTTTGGAAAATTAAACTTTACTATTCTTGTTCTACAATCAATATAAGCAAAACAATCATGCAACCAATCAATTTCCAAAATGACATCAAAATGAACCATATCAAGTTCTACTAATTCAACATGAGTAACTCTATCGGTCAACATTATAGGAAAATTTCTATATACCCTTTTTGCAACCACCTACTCACCACCAGGGTAGTTACCATAAATGGTTCATTTAGGACATTGGGTAAAATGTCAAACTTACTAGATATCAAGAGAGAAACAAAAGATAATGTATCCCTCATGATTAGTAAAACATAAAAATAAATAGAGAAGACTTGTAACACATTGTTCACCATATCGGAAGAACTTTATTGTTCACCTCTAAGGCAAAGAGCATTTAAGTGATTCTTCTTTGGAGCTTTATCATTTGAACAACTTTATTGTTCACTTCCCTTGTCTTGACCTTTCAAATTAGGGAATATATCACTTTGTGACCCCCTTTTCCCCGACCAAAGAAATTACCTGTTCCCACTAAGCATTCGCCCACATAACCTTTTCCACAATTGGTACAAGTAAAACTCTCACTAGTGAGTTTCAACTCTTTCCCTTTTGGGGCTTAGGTTTAGGAACCTTATCATAATGAGCCTAAGGGAACTTAGAAGGAACTTGATTGGAGAACCTCTTCTTGAAATTAGGCTTGTCTTGAATGTCGATCCTACCCTTTGAAGAACCACTATCAAAAGGCCTTGTTTTATTGGCATCTCTATTCTTTCTCTTCAACCTTGCCTTTTCCACTAGTTGAGCATGAACCATGAGATGAGAAATGTTCATATAATCATATAACATAGAAAAACGACACTCTTTTTCAAGTAATCTAACACTCCCATCACAAAGCGACTAATCTCATCCCTAGGGTCGGAAACTGAAGAAGGAGCATACCTTGAAAATTTAGTGACTTTCAAAGAGTAGTAAAATACAGTCAAACCAACTTGACGAAGGTTGATAAATTCTTGTACTCTGGCTTCCCTCTTCTCCCTAAGAAAGAACCGGTCAAGAAAATCCCTCTTGAAAATCTTCCATGTTATCAGACCACCACTTAAAGGCATATTGTCTCTCCATTAGACATACTAAGTTTGGGCTACTCCTTTTAGTTAGTAGGTGGGTAACTCAATCTTCTCACTAGTATTCAACCCCATGTCATAGAGGATTTTATATGTTTCACCAATGAACTCATGGCTTGTGCTTGAGTAGTGACGGCTTGTTCTTGGGTAGTAATGACTTGGGACATTTGGAGGAAAGTTGCCCTTATAACACCATCCGTCATAGGAAAGAGGAGCAACCGGTACTTGATCACACATAGCTACTTCTTCAAGTGGAGGCACTTGGTTGTCTTGTTCTCCTGCATTAGCAATGGCTTCTTTGGCCCTTCATGCGGTTGCACTTTTAGTATTAATACCTATAACCACAGTACAGGGTTTAGGTTAAAGCACAGATAAAGTCGAATCGAGAGGCACGACATTGGGTTTCCAAGAAAATGAGAACTTCCTAATCATCATATAGCTTTGCACTCATAAGTGAAGAGAGCTTCACAATTATGAATAAAAACCTACATAGACGTGGTTTAGTGAGACATGAATCCTAAAGATATTCAACCTCATGCTCTGATATCAAGTTAGTCACATCCAGGGATCAACCCCTACACGTAACCGCCGTCGTAGTCCTCTTTGAGGACTATGACTAGCCTATTATAATTCGTCATTACATTTCATAGGCTCAATTAGTAGAAAATTTTGAAGTTTTAAACTACTTATACGTTGAGGTTTACTTAGACCTCTCGCTTAAACATAATATAGAATTAGAAAACATACTTAGACTCCTCGAATAAGAAGCACTACATAGGCCTCTACTTTTATTTCACATATATAATATAATAATATAGATTCATAAGAAGTCTGAAATACATCTAATATAAAACCATCAAATCAATTACAACATCTTGGGTTCAACCCTACTTCACTACAATAAATTCCTCATAAGGCATATACCAAGTCAAAAAAAAGAGAAAGAACTAAATTATCTTTAAGAGTAAACAATATCAAATAGCAAGATAGTAGCATCGTCCTCGGAATGTGAGGACCTACAAAACATGGATAATAGGATTCCAAGCCTTCTTCAATGGCCCACTAAAATATCAATGTCAAGAACCTACATTTGTAGTAAACATAAAAGATGGGTTAGTATACAGTTGTACTAAGTATGAGTATATGAACACTAAACTTTTAAAATCATGCTAAAGAGGACATTTGTTCAAAACCATTATAAAGTACTTTGAAAAGTCTTATGCACAATCATAAATGTATATAGACAAACAATTACAGAATCCATAAGTCAAACGCATGTACAACGCATGACCAACATCATCAAGTAATAGTAAAGTCAACATATGTAAGAGTTCATAACATCATTATATAATCAAGACCCTTACCCATCAGCCATCATCAACTCTACAAGTAAAATGATCAAGTAAAGCCCCACGACCTTACGCAGTCATGTAAACCAAACAAAGGATCATAAGCAATGTCTAACTCAAATAACATAACATCAATTCTAGTCATCAGTATAGTTAGCAATATAGACCAATAACATGTTCTTAATTGAAACTAACATCATATAGGATCATCAATATGTAAAGTCAACATATGAATATAATTGACTTTATAAGATTAAAATAACATTAGAACAACCTTCTAGGACTAGCCTCAATGCAAACTAGTGCAATGCCTAGGTAGAGTCCATACACATACCTAGACTAAGTAAACCCTTTAAGTCACCTTAGTTAGTGTTCACATCGTTACTTCATTTTATTTTCAGGAACATTTTCCTTAACCAACATAAACCACAAGAGCAAAGTGTGGAATTCGGTGTTGTAAAACCTTACATCGATGGAAGATGGTCTACCGGCCAAAGTAGAACCAAACATAAACGTAACTTACTAAGTGGATCCACTATCTAGTGTTCCTATGGTGGTAAGATAGTTAAGGAGATTAGAGATATGAATTGAACCCTCTACATGCCAATTAGAATTAGAGCCCCTATTTCATGAGAATCCATCTGGTGAGTGTCCCTCATATGGGAGTCAACACCTCGTGTGATACTATAGCGGAAATTTTCCTCTACGGGAAGCCAAAACCTCCTACTATTAAGTTCACTCCGTGCTAAGCTAAGTCCCTTTTGAAATGTATTTCATTAACAATTATAACTTAGTTTAGATTATAGGAGTCTATCTCTTTATATATCATCATCATTATCTAATTAGAAATTGCGTGAGAATATCCTCTTATAGAAACCTTCATATGTTAGATTAGCATATCATCACTATAACTTGATAATAAGGCTCATAGAGAATTCATAACCAACCTTATATAATTTCATCTTAAGCGTAATCTCATATCACATAGTTAAGACATGTCAATTTAACATCATACAAATACCTACTTAGACTATTCACCTGACATACTTTAACTGCATTATGTCATCAATCACAAGCCATTATAATTGATTTAAAGGTTAGGATCATGAAGAATTACCGAATCTCCTTCAAAATCCATCATCATGGTCGTACTATCAACCAAACAATTACATCCAATAATAGGTGTAAAAACATCATTAAATAGTACTTTATACAAGAACTAGGTCAATTGCATTATCATTACCCCAATTTACTTCAATTCATAACCTAGGATTACGGGAGAAGATTCAATACGAATTCTTCAAGAATTAGATCCAATCCCACAATACATTACCCTAGTAAATCCATAAATGCGTTGGAATAGATAAATCCAATCTAACAGTCAATACAATCTTCAATTCCCATCAACTCATAACCAAGATCCAAGATTTGGGGGAATTGGAGGAAAAGGACATGATATACATGAAATTGCATTGATTAACATCAATTAAACAATAATATACACTTAACTAGTTAGAGGAAATAACAGTTTATTATCGATTTGAAGTTTAGAAGAAAAACCCATTAGAATAGGAAAACCCCATGGAATTGGGTATTTTAGTAATCAACTTTGAAAGGACCTCTTGGAGAATGGAATCCGAAGAGTGCAGAACCCATACCTTAATTATGATTTATCCACAATTTTAAAGCGAAATCCTAGATAAATTGGTCTCCTTCTTCAAGCTTTCTTTTTGGATTTTGGGAGAGAGAAAGTAGAGAGAAGTAGAGTTTTTTTTTGAATTTGGTTTGGGTGAGTGAAAAATGACTAAAAATTACCCTTAGGCTATACTTAATCACCGCCTAATTACCCAAACACCCTTCACTTATATTTGTCTTTTGTGAAGTTAAAATTCCAAAAATACGATTTTACCAAATTTGAGAAGTGGCTCTGCGCCGCGAGACAAATTACCATTTTTATTTTTGAAAAATTGATTTGAGGCAGTAAGGTACATGTGGGCTTCACGTCACAAATGATCCCTTTTGATCTTGATTAACGCAGGCTGCTTTGCCAGCCTGCCCACCCATGTTTGGGTCCTCCTAAAGGAACCTTCGGGTTTTCCCTCGGGCATCATTATTGAATGTTTAGACCCTATATACTACAGTCTACCTAAACAATGTCTTTTTACAGGTTTTATAGTTCATTTGACCCTTCAAAACCTTCACGAAACTTACCAACGTCAAATAGTTCAATTTAGACTATCTTCCGGACGTCTTGGACGTTTCTTGACACCATAAATCTAAAACTTCTCGGACGAACTATAAACATTACTTTAGGTCTTGAATTTTCGGAGTGTTACAAAAAATTAAAATAGTGTTAACCTTTTTCATTCTTCTTTGGCACAAAATCATCCTCGAGCTTTTGCTTTTTAATTAAGGAGTCTCCAATAAATTCAACCCCCCCCTAAAATTGAACGGGGAGTAATGAACACCCAACTTGTTCAATAGGAAACAATGAGATGTACAAGGTAGAGGCTTAGTAAGCAAATCTTCTATTCGAGATGAAGATGAAAGAAAATTAAGAAATCAAGCAACTAAGGTATTGTTGACGGACGAAGTGACAATGTAAGTCAACATGTTTTGTCCACTCATGAAAAAAAGGATTTTTACCAATATGAATTGCAGCTTGGTTGTATCAATGGAGAGATATTTGTAGTTGAGGAGGCACGGATAGGTCGGAAAGAGGATGAACTAACAACGTCAACTCAACAACGAACCTCCTCATTTATATGTATTCTTCTTCAGTGGATGAAAGGGAAAGGGAAGAGTTTTTTTTGTACTTCCATGAAATTGAAATAATTCCAAGACTAATCCAAAAACTTCTAACCGACATTCTTGAATCTAAAAAAGTAACCCAATCAGAATATCAAAAGGCTAAGAAACTGAATGAACGAGAGAAATTGCGAAAAATCCCCAAAAGGGGGTCTCAAAGAAGATATTGAAGAACATGATGTGTAGCTGAAAAATTGTCTTGATGTGCAAACTGCATATATTTGTTAATTGTTGGACTGAACAGAGATATCCAGCCTTGTATGACTTAAGGAATTTAATTTCCCAATTAGCCATCTATATACACTG
>NC_090800.1:47785669-47800669 GCF_036512215.1 Solanum lycopersicum
TAATCATATAGAAGGTTTATAATACTAGTAACACATATCATTCGCTATTAAGAGTTTACTACGAATAGCATGAAAACTATAACCTACCTCCACCGAAGATTAGAAATCAAGCAAGCAAGTTCCCAAGCTTTTGTTCTTCTTCTCGTTTCTCCTCTTTCTCGTTCGTTTCTCTCTCTTTTTCTGTCTCTCTTTGTTCTTTCTATTTTTTCTTATTCAACCCTCTTTCTTTTACCCTAATTAGTATATAATTAAGAATAAAAGGTGGCAATAATACCCCACTAATTAACTTAGGGTTACCTCTTTTAACCCTCAAGAATTTGAGTTATTAATATAACCCCACGAAATCTATAATTAAGGAAAGAATAGTCCAAAAACGTCCCTTAAAACTTCACCAGAAATCCGACTCTGCCTGGGATTTGCGCAACCTGTGACGGGTCATCGTGCCTGCGACGGTCCGTCCTGCAGGTCGTCGCAGAGTTATGTGACCCAGATTTCCACCAAAGGTCTGTGACGGTCCGTCACACCTGTGACGGTCCGTCCTGCCATTCCGTCACAAAGTTCAGAGAGTTGATCTTCAGTACCCAATTTCAGATTTTCTATGTGTTTTGAAATGTTGGATCATGACGGTCCATCACACCAGTGACGGTTCGTCCTGCCATTCCGTCACAAAGTTCAGAGAGTTGATCTTCAGTACCCAATTTCAGATTTTCTAAGTATTTTGGGACGAGACCCCCTCAACGGTCTGTCGTGCCCATGACGTTCCGTCGTGGGGTCCGTCGCTTCTGTCAGTTTTTCCAGAATTGAAGTCTGTTGCTCAAAACGACTAAACGGGTCGTTACATTAGATACCAATTTACCCATCGTTCGTCCCCGAACGATAAAAAGAAGGAAAACAAGGGCGAAAAGGAGTACCTGAATCTGTAAACAGATGTGGGTATTATTCTCGCATATCCGCCTCCTTCTCCCAAGTGGCTTCTTCAACCGGTCGATTCTTCCATTGTACCTTGATGGACGCAATCTCTCTTGACCTCAACTTGTGAACTTCTCTATCTAAAATAGCAACAGGCTCCTCCTCATAAGACAAGTTCTCATCAAGCAAACCCGAATCCCAACGGATAATGTAATTTTCATCCCCATGGTATCTTTTCAACATAGACACGTGGAATACCGGATGTACTCCGGACAGCCCTGGGGGCAAGGCTAACTCATAAGCCACCTCCCCTACTCGCTTGAGTACTTCAAATGGTCCAATGTACCTTGGACTTAGTTTACCCCTTTTTCCAAACCGCATCACCCCTTTCATGGGCGAAACTTTCAACAAGACTTGTTCACCTTTCATGAACTCTAAGTCTCTAAACTTTCGATCTGCATATTCTTTTTGTCTACTTTGCGCCGCTAGAAGCTTTTCTTGAATAGACTTCACTTTTTCCAACGAATCCCTCAAAAGGTCAGTACCCCAAGGCCTAACCTCAAATGCATCAAACCAACCAATGGGAGACCTACATCTCCTACCATACAATTCTTCAAATGGGGCCATATCAATACTTGAGTGATAGCTATTATTGTATGAAAACTCCGCTAAGGGTAGGAAGCTATACCAATGGCCACCAAATTCTATCACACATGCACGAAGCATATCCTCCAACACTTGAATCGTCCTTTCAGACTGACCATCGGTCTGAGGATGGAATGCCGTACTAAGGTCCAACCTAGTACCCAATTCCGCATGCAATGTTTTCCAAAACATAGAAGTAAACTGCGTACCTCTATCTGATATGATGGATAGTGGAACCCCATGCAATCGCACTACTTCCGAGATGTAAAGTTTGGCTAACTTTTCTGCATTGTAAGTCACCTTGACCGGAATGAAATGAGCAGATTTAGTTAACCTATCAACAATCACCCAAATAGAATCAAACTTTCCCAATGTCTTGGGAAGACCAACCACAAAATCCATCGCAATTCTTTCCCACTTCCATTCCGGAATGGGCATTTTCTAAAGTGTTCATCCGGGCCTTTGGTGTTCATACTTTACTTGTTGACAGTTTAGACTCTTAGCAATAAAGTCAACAATATCACGCTTCATTCTACTCCACCAAAAGTGTTGTTTTAGGTCACGATACATCTTGGTTGCACCCGGATGTATAGAATACCTTGAACTATGAGCCTCTGTCAGAATAGTGTTGATCAAATCATTGACGCGGGGTACGCATACCCTTCCCTTGATTCTCAAAACACCTTCCTCATCGATTTGTGCTTCCTTAGCCTCCCCTCGCAATACTTTATCTTGAATTCTTCTTAGTTTCTCATCATCAAACTGTTTTCCCTTAATTTTGTCAAGAAAAGAAGATCTTGACTCCACACAAGCCAACAATCCTCCCTTCTCATTTACTTCTAATCTCATCAAGTCATTAGCTAGAGTCTGAACCTCTCTAGCTAATGGGCGTCTAGAGGCTTGCAGGTGAGCTAGACTTCCCATGCTTCCCGCTTTTCTACTTAAAGCATCCGCCACAACATTCGCCTTCCCCGGATGATACAAAATAGTGATGTCGTAGTCCTTCAGTAGTTCCATCCATCTTCTCTGTCTCAAGTTCAAATCTTTCTGAGTAAAGACATACTGAAAGCTACGATGATCCTTGTAGACCTCACACTTAACCCCATATAAATAGTGTCTCTATTGCTTTAATGCAAACACTACCGCAGCCAATTCCAAATCATGGGTTGGATAGTTACGTTCATGCACTTTTAATTGCCTCGAAGCATAAGCAATCACACTCTTCTCTTGCATTAGTACTGCACCCAAACCCGAATAGGATGCATCACAATAAACAATGAAGTTCTTACCCTCTGCTGGTAAGGTAAGGATAGATGCGGTAGTCAACAAAGTCTTGAGCTTCTGAAAGCTTTCCTCACACTCATCCGACCATACAAATGGAACATTCTGCTTAGTCAAGTTCGTCAATTGGGAAGCAATAGAAGAGAATCCCTTGACAAATCGACGGTAGTAGCCAGCTAACCCTACAAAGCTCCTTATTTCTGACACATTAGAAGGTCTCACCCAATTCTTCACTGTCTCAATCTTAGAAGGATCCACCATCACTCCATCCTTAGAAACCACGTTCCCCAAGAAGGACACCGCATCTAGACAAAACTCACACTTAGAGAACTTGGCATAAAGCTTTTTCTCCCTCAACATTTCCAATACCATTCTTAAATGCTCTTCATGTTCCTTCTTGCTCTTTGAGTATACTAGTATATCGTCAATAAATACGATCACGAAGAGGTCCAAATATAGTTTAAAAATCCCGTTCATCAAGCTCATGAACGCAGCAAGGGCATTCGTTAGACCAAAAGACATCACTACAAATTCGTAATGCCCATACCTCGTTCGAAAAGCAGTCTTTGGCACATCCGTTGCCCGTATTTTCAATTGAGGATAACCGGATCGCAAATCAATCTTAGAGAAAACACAAGCACCTTGTAACTGATCGAACAAGTCATCAATGCGGGGAAGAGGGTACTTGTTCTTAATAGTTGCTTTATTCAATTGTCTGTAGTCTATGCACATCCGAAAACTCCCATCCTTCTTCTTTAAAAACAAAACCGGAGCACCCCAAGGAGATGCACTTGGTCTAATGAAGCCTTTGTTCAACAACTCTTGAAGTTGTGCTTTTAACTCTCTTAACTCCGCGGGAGCCATTCTATAAGGGGGTATAGAAATGGGGCGAGTACCGGGTTCAAGATCAATACAGAAGTCAATATCCCTATCTGGTGGCATACCAGGAAGATCTGCAGGGAACACATCAAAAAACTCACGAACCACCGAAACCGACTCAATCGAAGGTACTTGGGTAGTGTCATCCTTGAGATGTGCCAATAAAGCTAAACACCCTTTACTAATCATTTTCTTAGCACGAAGAAAGGAGATGATACGCACTGGATTGGAAGTGTAGTCACCCTCCCACACTAACGGGTCTGTCCCAGGCTTGGCTAGCGTCACCGTTTTAGAATTACAATCCAAGATTGCAAATTGCAGAGAAAGCCAAGTCATACCCAGAATTACATCAAAATCATCCATTCCTAAGATAACCAGATCTACATAAGTGTTGCTCCCCACAAAGTTTACCAAACAAGACCTATACACCTTTTCAACTACCACCGACTCACCCACCGGAGTAGAAACATGAATAGGCATATCAAGAAATTCACAATGTAAATTTAGACCATTAGCATATGAGGAAGATACATAAGAAAACGTGGATCAAGGATCAAACAATACGGAAGCCATGCAATCACAAACCAGAAGATTACCTGTGATGACAGCATCAGATGCCTCCGCTTCAGACCACCCAGGGAAAGCGTAACAATGGGCCCTATCGTTCGTCTGTCCGTTGCCCCTACCATGTTGTGATATAGTGGCTCCAGTTTGCCCATCACCTAGGCCGTTTTGGTGACCTCCATTTCCTCGACCACCACGTCCTCCAGAATAACGGCCTCTGCCATGACCACCTCTACCTCTAACATTTGGAGGTCTGTAACTCTGTTTTGGACAATATCTCTTAATATGTCCAATCTCCCCACATCCATAGCACTCTCTGGGTTCATGCATAGGTCTCTCAGAGAAGTGTTGACCGGTCGGAGGTGGAACCCCAACTACAGTCTGTAGTGAAGACTGAATTGGTCGGACCGAGTAACTTCCCGAACCCTGTCCTCTAGTGTAAGTACCATTAAACTCACCTCCCCTTCGAAACCTTTTTGATGTTGATGTCGTAGTGAAGTCGTCTGGCTTTACTCCTTCCACTTCTATCAGAAAGTCTACCACTTCTTGGAAGGATTTTGCCGTTGCCGCTATCTGTAAGGCCGAAATCCGCAATTCTGACCTCAACCCCTTCACAAACCGGCGAATCCGCTCTTGAGGACTGAAACAGAGTTGAGTGGCATATCTGGATAGTGCATGAAACTTAGCCTCATAAGCATTAACCGACATCCTACCTTGCTCTAGGCTCAAGAACTCATCCCTTTTCCTATCCCTCAAAGTCCTGGGATATACTTCTCCATAAACAAATTAGAGAATGAGGCCCAAGTCATAGGTGGTGCCTCTATTGGTTGACACTCGATATGTGACCGCCACCACATTTTGGCGTTTCCTTGAAACTGATAAGTCACAAACTCCACACCAAACCGTTCTACTATACACATCTTGTGTAGTAGCTCGTGACAGTCAACCAGAAAATCATAAGCATCCTCCGATTCAGCACCCTTGAAGATCGGAGGTTTCAATTTCAAGAACTTACTGAAAAGTTCATGCTGATCATTTGTCATTATAGGCCCAGTAGTCAGACGTGGAAATGTGCCTATGTCCAATGGAACATCCATGCGGGGAGCCATAGTAGCCGCATGTTGTACTTCTGAAACCGGGGGTGTTGGCGCAGAAAACACTGGAGGTGCCTGACCTTGGTCAGATAACCCGCTAAGATAAGCCAGAACCTGATTGATCATCTCTGGGTAGGTTGGGGTGGCATTTCCTGGTTTTGCACTTGTTCAGTTTCCCCATCCTCCCCTTCTCTTATTACCTCCTCAGTCGGTGGAGTAGTCACTGCCCTAGTATCAGATGGGCTAGGCGCTCGTCCTCTTCCCCTAGAGGACGTCCTCCCACGACCTCTACCACGGCCTCTTGCCGTTGTTCTTCTTCGAATCACAGCCCCAGTGGCTGGCTCAGTCGCTTCGGGTCTTGCCGATGTTAGTGTTGGCGCAGTCGTTGCTTTAGTTCTAACCATCCGCGAAATAGAGTGAAGATGGTCAGATACCAATTCGTATCGCCTAGATACCAATTGGACTCAAGTAGTAGCATGAAAGAAAGAATGAAAGAGTGAAATTTTCCTAAAGTCTTATAGCCTCTCAAGGAAAAGTAAAGGCGTCCCCTACCGTTCCTTAAGACTCTACTAGACCTGTTCTTGTGTGATGAGACCAACGAACCTAATGCTCTGATACCAAGTTTGTCACGACCCAATACTGGGCCGCGACTGGCACCCACACTTACCCTCCTATGTGAGCGAACCAACCAATCTAACCTTAACATTTCAATGCAATAACAACACAAAATAATGCGGAAGACTTATACTCATTAGTAAAATCAATAATCAACTTCTATAACTCAAAAACTTATCATTATCCCCAGAATCTGGAAGTCATCACCACAAGAACATCTACAATCAATGACTAAACTAAGAGTATTCTAAAAGCTAAAAATACATAAGAAGCTAGTCCGTGCCGAAGATTCAAGGCATCAAGACATGACAGAGGAGATCCAGTCCAAGCTAGAAGCGTTAGCTCACCCTGAAGATCCGGTGTGACGAAGACTGGCTTGAATTAATGTTGACTCGAAGATGACGGCACGTTTGCTGCATTCCACAATTAAATAAGAAGAAAACAATAAAAGTAGCGGTCAGTACAAAACACGGGTACTGAGTAGATATCATCGGCCAACTCAAAATAGAAAACAGTATGTATTAAGCAATATCATAAAATCAACTAATATCCTTAGCATGCAGCATTTACAGTTACCATAACCCTTGGTTACAACACCAAGCACATCAATGAGGACTCACACCTCCTCATCATACTCATTTGGGAATTTAGTTCATTAGATTGGATATATTAACATATTTCAAGATTCATTACCTTTATTCCCCTCGTGTCGGTACGTGACACTCCGCTCCTCAATATACTATCCTGGTACCGGAACGTGGCACCCGATCCATATACTATCCTGGTGTCGGAACGTGACACTCCGATCCTCATATACTATCCTGGTACCGGAACGTGGCACCCGATCCATATACTATCCTAGTGTCGGAACGTGACACTCCGATCCTCATATACTATACTGGTACCGGAACGTGGCACCCGATCCCCTAATCTCACTACTTTCTTTCATCAAGCCTTCTTTTATACCAAGGCATCATCATTAACAAAGTAGTTTAGGGTTTCTTTTCAAGATTTGGGATTCAATAGTTTCATCATGCTTATTTATTCACAATTACATAATCACATCATTCATGCAAGCATACAATTAAGCATATAGAAGGTTTACAATACTACTAACACATATCATTCGCTATTAAGAGTTTACTACGAATAGCATGAAAACCATAACCTACCTCCATCGAAGATTAGAAATCAAGCAAACAAGTTCCCAAGCTTTTGTTCTTCTTCTCGTTTCTCCTCTTTCTCGTTCGTTTCTCTCTCTTTTTCTGTCTCTCTTTGTTCTTTCTATTTTTTCTTATTCAACCCTCTTTCTTTTACCCTAATTAGTATATAATTAAGAATAAAAGGTGGCAATAATACCCCACTAATTAACTTAGGGTTACCTCTTTTAACTCTCAAGAATTTGAGTTATTAATATAAACCCACGAAATCTATAATTAAGGAAAGAATAGTCCAAAAACGTCCCTTAAAACTTCACCAGAAATCCGACTCTGTCTGGGATTTGCGCAACCTGTGACGGGCCGTCGTGCCTGCGACGGTCCGTCCTGCAGGTCGTCGAAGAGTTCAGAGACCCAGATTTCCACCAAGGGTCTGTGACGGTCCGGCACATCTGTGATGGTCCGTCCTGCCATTCCGTCACAAAGTTCAGAGAGTTGATCTTCAGTACCCAATTTTAGATTTTCTAAGTGTTTTGAAAAGTTGGATCACGACGGTCCGTCACACCTGTGACGGTCCTTCCTGCCATTCCGTCACAAAGTTCAGAGAGTTGATCTTCAGTACCCAATTTCAGATTTTCTAAGTATTTTGGTACGAGACCCCCTCGACGGTCCGTCGTGCCCATGATGTTCCATCGTGGGGTCCGTCGCTTCTGCCAGTTTTTCCAGAATTGAAGTCTGTTGCTCAAAACGACTAAACGGGTCGTTACACTATCTATCTATCTATCTATCTATCTATCTATCTATCTACCTATCTATCTATCTATCAATCTATCTATCGATCTATCTATCTATCTACCTAGATATCTATATATCTACCAATCTACCTACCAACCAACTTGTCTATCTATGTTTCTATCTATATATCTATCTATCTATATATTCTTTATCTCTAAGTCTGTCTCTCTGTCTGTCTCTCTGTCTATCTGTTTATATGTCTATCAATTTTTCTTCTATCTAACTATCTATCTATTTATCTATATGCCTTTCTATCCATCTATTTATCAATCTATCTATCTACCTTTTTATCTATCTATCTACCTATTTTTTTATATATCTATCTACCTATTTATCTAACTACCTACCTTCCTACCTACCTACTTACCTACCTACTTACTTTTCTAGCTTCTATCTATCTGTCTATCAATCTATCTATCAATCAATCTATCTATCTATCTATCTATCTATCTATCTATCTATCAATGTATATATCTATCTATCTATATATATATATATATATGTCTGTCTATCTATCTATCTATCTATCTATATATATATATTTGTCTGTCTGTATATCTATCTATCTATCTATCTACCTTTCTATCTATCTATTAATCTATCTATCTGTCTATCTGTCTTTCTGTCTGTTTGTCTGACTATCTTGCTATCTATCTATCTATCTATCTATCTATTTATCTATATATCTATCTAGCTATATATTTATCTACCTATCTACCAATCTACGTACCAACCTACTTGTCCATCTATCTATCTATCTATCTATCTGTCAGTCTATCGATCTATCTATTCTATCTATCTATCTATCTATCTATCTAGTTATCTATATATCTATCTAGCTATATATTTATCTACCTATCTACCAATCTACGTACAAACCTACTTGTCCATCTATCTATCTATCTATCTATCTGTCAGTCTATCGATCTATACATCTATCTATCTATCTATCAATGTATATATCTATCCATATATATATATATAAGTATGTCTATCTATCTATCTATCTATCTATCTATCTATCTATCTATCAATATATTTGTCTGTCTGTATATCTATCTATCTATCTATCTACCTTTCTATCTATCTATTAATCTATCTATCTGTCTGTCTGTCTTTCTATCTGTTTGTCTAACTATCTTGCTATCTATCTATCTATCTATCTATCTATCTAGTTATCTATATATCTATCTAGCTATATATTTATCTACCTATCTACCAATCTACGTAACAACCTACTTGTCCATCTATCTATCTATCTATCTATCTGTCAGTCTATCGATCTATACATCTATCGATCTATCTATTCTATATCTCTTTGTCTCTCTATGTGTCTTTCTCTCTGTCTCTCTGTCCATCTGTCTCTCTATTTGTCTGTCTGTCCATCTGTTTATGTATCTATCAATTAATCAATTCTTTCTCTCTATTTATCTGTCTCTCTGTCTGTCTGTATGTCTGTTTATCTATCTGTCTATCTATCTATCTATCTATATATCTATCTATCCATTTATCTATCTATCTATCTATGTATCTATCTATCTATCTATATATTATCTATCTTTCTATCTACCTATCTATATATCTATCTATCTATCTATCTATCTATCTATCTATCTATCTATCTATCAATCTATCTATCTATCGATCTATCTATCTATCTAGCTAGCGAGATATCTATATATCTACCAATCTACCTACCAACCTACTTGTGTATCTATCTATCTACCTATATATTCTATATCTCTCTGTCTGTCTCTCTATCTATCTGTCTATCTATCTATCAATTTTTCTACTTTCTAACTATCTATCTATCTATCTATCTACCTTTCTATCCATCTATTTATCTATCTTTCTATCTACCTTTTTATCTATCTATCTACCTATATTTCTCTCTATCTATCTATCTATCTACCTACCTACCTACCTTCCTATCTACCTACTTACCTACCTACTAACTTAACTATCTTCTATCTATCTATCTATCTCTTTATCTATCTATCTATCTATCTATCTATCTATCTATCTATCTCTCTATCTATCTATCTATCTATCTATCTATCTATCTATCTATATATCTACCTACCTACCTACCTATGTAGATAACTTCCTAGGGACAATCTATCTATCAATTAATCTATCTATTTATCTATCTATCTATGTATCTATCAATGTATTTGTCTGCCTATCTATCTTTCTATATATATATATATATATTTGTCTTTCTGTATATCTATCTATCTATCTTTCTATCTATGTATTCATCTATCTATGTATTTATCTATGTACCTACGTACCTACCCATCTATCTATCTATCTACCTATCTACCTATCTACTACCTATCTATCTAACTATCTATCCATCTATCTATCTATCTATCTATCTTTCTATCTATCTATCTATCTATCTATCTATCTGTCTGTCTGTCTGTCTGTCTATCTTGCTTTCTATCAATCTAGCTATCTAGCTATCTATCTATCTAGGTATCTAGCTATCTATCTAGCTATATATATTTATCTACCTATCTACAATTCCACCTACAAACCTACTTGACTATCTATCTATCTATCTCTCTATCTATCAATTTGTATGTCTGTCTGTCTATCTATCTATATATCTATCTATTCTATTTTTCTTTGTCTCTCTGTCTGTCTATCTCTCTTTCTCTCTGTGTATCTGTCTCTCTGTCTTTCTGTCTCTCCATCTATCTATTTATCTATTAATCAATTCATTCTCTCTATCTATCTATCACTCTATCTGTATGTATGTCTGTTTATCTATCTATCTATCTATCTATCTATCTAGCTAGCTAGCTAAGTAGCTAGGTACCTATCAATCTATCTATGTAGATAGCTAGGTTACTAACTGTATATCCACCTATCTGCCAATCTACCTACCTACCTACATGTCTATCTATTTTTCTTTCTATCTATCTATCTATCTATCTACATACCTAACTATCTACCTACCTACCTACCTTTCTATCTATTTACCTACCTATCTATCTATCTACAAATCTTTTTATCTATCTACTATATATTTATCTATCTATCTATCTATATATCTATCCATCTATCTTTCTATCTATTTATCCATTTTTCTATATATCCATCGATTTATTGATCTATCTATCTACCTATCTATCTATCTATCTATCTATATATCTATCTATCTATGTATCGATCTATCTATCCAAATATCAATATATGTATCTATCCATCCATTCATCCATCCATCCATCCATCCATGTATCCATCTATCCATCTATCTTTCTGCCTATCTTTCTATCTATCTATCTATATATCTAGATACCTAACTACCTACCTACCTACCTACCAAGGTACTATCTATCTATCTATTTATGTATTTAGCTATCTATGTATCTATCTATCTATGTATCTATCTATCTATATATCTATCTACCTATCTATATATCTATCTATCCATCTATCTATATATCTATCTATCTATCTAGCTACCTTCCTAGCAACCTAGCTACCTACCTTACTACTATCTATCTATCTATCTTTCTATCTATCTATCTACCTACCTAAATATCTATCTATCTATTTATCGATCTATCTATCTATCTTTCGATCTATCTATCTATCTATCGATCTATCTATCTATCTATTGTTTATCTATCTATTGATCTATTGTATATCTATTTGTCTTTCTATCTCTCTATTGTATATCTCTCAGTCTGTCTCTTTGTCTCTCTCTCAATGTTTGTCTTTCTATCTATCTATCTATCCATCTTCCTCTCTATCTATTTATTTATCTATCTATATATCTATCTATCTATCTATCCATCCATCAATTTATCTATCTATCTACCTATCTACCTATCTATCTATTTATCTATCTATCAATCTATCTATCTATCTATCTATCTATCTATCCATTTGTCTATCTATCTATGTATCTATCTACCTATCTATCTATCTATCTATGTATCTATCTATCTATCTATATATTATCTATCTATCTATCTATCTATCTATCTATCTATCTATCGATCTACCTACCTACCAACCTATCTCCCTAGATACCTACCTTGCTACTACCTATCTATCTATCTATCTATCGATCTTTCTATCTATCTATCTATCTATATATTGATCTATCTATCTATCTATCTACCTATCTATCTTTCTATCAATCTATCTATCGATCTATCTATCTATCTAGCTAGATATCTATATATCTACCAATCTACCTACCAACCAACTTGTCTATCTATGTAACAATCTATATATCTATCTATCTATATATTCTTTATCTCTAAGTCTGTCTCTCTGTCTGTCTCTCTGTCTATCTTTCTATATGTCTATCAATTTTTCTACTATCTAACTATCTATCTATCTATCTATCTGCCTTTCTATCCATCTATTTATTTATCTATCGGTCTACCTTTTTATCTATCTATCTACCTATATTTCTATCTATCTATCTATTTGTCTACCTACCTACCTTCCTACCTACCTACTTATCTATATAATTATCTATCTATATATTTATCTATCTACCTATCTATATATCTATCTATCCATCTATCTATATATCTATCTATCTATCTAGCTACCTACCTAGCAACCTAGCTACCTACCTTACTGCTATCTATCTATCTATCTTTCTATCTATCTATCTACCTACCTAAATATCTATCTATCTATCTTTCTATCTATCTATCTATCTATCTATCTATCGATCTATCTATCTATCTATCTATCTATTGTTTATCTATCTATTGATCTATTGTATATCTATTTGTCTTTCTATCTCTCTATTGTATATCTCTCAGTCTGTCTCTTTGTCTCTCTCAATGTTTGTCTTTCTATCTATCTATCTATCCATCTTCCTATCTATCTATTTATTTATCTATCTATATATCTATCTATCTATCTATCCATCCATCAATTTATCTATCTATCTACCTATCTATCTATTTATCTATCTATCAATCTATCTATCTATCTATCTATCTATCTATCCATTTATCTATCTATCTATCTATCTATCTATCTATCTATGTATCTATCTATCTATATATTATCTATCTATCTATCTATCTATCTATCTATCTATCGATCTACCTACCTGTCACGACCCAAATCCGGGCCGCGACTGGCACCCACACTTACCCTCCTGTGTGAGCGAACCAACCAATCTGAACCTTAACATTTCAACATAATATCAACAGAAAGTAATGCGGAAGACTTAAACTCATTAAATAAAAACCAATTCAATAACTATCAGTATTCAACATCTATTATTCCCAAAACCTGGAAGTCATTATCACAAGAACATCTACTTTCAACTATTAATTCTAAGAGTTTTTAAGAAGCTAAAAATACATAAGAAGCTAGTCCATGCCAGAAGTTCAAGGCATCAAGACATGAAGGAGAAGATCCAGTCCAAGCTAGAAGCGTTAGCTCACCCTGAAGATCCGGTGTGACGAAGACTGGCTTGAGTTACTGTTCATTCGAAGATGACGGCACGTTTGCTGCACTCCACAAATAACAAGAAGAAAAACAATAAAAGTAGGGGTCAGTACAAAACACGGGTACTGAGTAGATATCATCGGCCAACTCAAAATAGAAAACAGTATATATTAAGCAATATCATAAAATCAACTAATATCCTTAGCATGCAGCATTTACAGTTACAATAACCCTTGGTTACAACACCAAGCACATCAATGAGGACTCACACCTCCTCATCATACTCATTTGGGAATTTAGTTCATTAGATTGGATATATTAACATATTTCAAGATTCAATATCTTTATTCCCCTCGTGTCGCTACGTGACACTCCGCTCCTCAATATACTATCCTGGTGTCGGAACGTGACACTCCGATCCTCATATACTATCATGGTACCGAAACGTGGCACCTGATCCATATTCTATCCTGGTGTCGGAACGTGACACTCTGATCCTCATATTCTATCCTGGTACCAGAACGTGGCACCCGATCCATATTCTATCCTGGTGTCGGAACGTGACACCCGATCCGTATTCTATCCTAGTGTCGGAACGTGACACTCCGATTCTCATATAGTACCGGAACGTGGCACCCGATCCATATTCTATCCTGGTGTCGGAACGTGACACCCGATCCGTATTCTATCCTGGTGTCGGAACGTGACACTCCGATCCTCATATACTATCCTGGTACCGGAACGTGGCACCCGATCCCCTAATCTTACTACTTTCGTTCATCAAGCCTTCTTCTATACCAAGGCATCATCATTAACAAAGTAGATTAGGGTTTCTTTTCAAGATTTGGGATTCAATAGTTTCATCATGCTTATTTATTCACAATTACATAATCACATCATTCATACAAGCATACAATTAAGCATATAGAAGGTTTACAATACTACTAACACATATCATTCGCTATTAAGAGTTTACCACGAATAGCATGAAATAACCATAACCTACCTCCACCGAAGATTAGAAATCAAGCAAGCAAGTTCCCAAAGCTTTGTTCTTCTTCTCGTTTCTTCTCTTTCTCGTTCGTTTCTCTCTCTTTTTCTGTCTCTCTTTGTTCTTTCTATTTTTCTTATTCAACCCTCTTTCTTTTTCCCTAATTAGTATATAATTAAGAATAAAAGGTGGCAATAATACCCCACTAATTAACTTAGGGTTACCTCTTTTAACCCTCAAGAATTTGAGTTATTAATATAAACCCACGAAATCTATAATTAAAGAAAGAATAGTCCAAAAACGTCCCTTAAAACTTCACCAGAAATCCGACTCTGCCTAGGATTTGCGCAACCTATGACGGGCCGTCGTGCCTACGACGGTCCGTCCTGTAGGTCGTCGCAGAGTTCAGAGACTCAAATTTCCACCAAGGGTCTATGACGGTCCGTCACACCTGTGACGGTCCGTCCTGCCATTCCGTCACAAAGTTCAGAGAGTCGATTTCAGCACCAAATTTTAGATTTTCTAAGTGTTTTGAAACGAGACCCTGCGACGGTCCGTCGTGCCTATGACGGTCCATCGTGGGGTCCGTCGCTTCTGCCAGTTTTTCCACAATTGAAGTCTGTTGCTC